>NW_027551755.1:600000-900000 GCF_045843805.1 Urocitellus parryii | reverse complement strand
TTAGAGAATGTACCACTTTCCTCCTGGCACTTATAAAAACACTGGAAATCCCAAACTTATAGTACAAGGTCACCCTATTAATGGGTTCCTGATGCTTTTTATATCAATATTTTTCTGCTTACTTTTGCTTTTAATGATTCCTTAGTTTTAATCTTTTATGCCTTAAATTTTGCACTCACAATGATGAATCAGCAGAAACTAGTTACTAACCTTTGCCACACAATGACATCAAATAGGAGTGGTTCTCCTATTAATACACACATCCTTTCTTCTACAGTAGGAGGAGTTGTCTTTCAAAGATACATAATTAGCATAAGCTCTTGCCAAAGTTTAATTCTTTCATGTATAAATTTGGCAAAAATCAATGTATATTACTGAAAAAGCAATGTCTTGTTTATAGTTTCTACATTGTCATACAACAAATAAAAGATATGATTAATTATTATGTAAGGTTTTCTACGTAGAAATTTAAAAATCAGTCCCAGGATCACATTTTACTTGGAGATGCTGACTTATATACTAAGCAGTTGGTTAGGTCCAGTTTTAACACATGCAGACAAAACCACAGCATTGTCATTGCTCCGAATATCCCAGGGTACCTCACGCCAGTTAGGACAAGAATTATGTGCACCTCACAGCTGTCTCTTGTGTGTCTCCAGCAGTCCTTCCTGGCATCTTCATTGCCACACTACTTTCTGGTAGCTTTAAATGGAGGGATTGACTATGTTTCCTGCTGTATTTCACCACACTATGTTGTTTATCAGGTCTAGGGTTTGGGTTTTCTAAGGCCTCCTTTCTGAGCTCCAGATGATTCCTAATGTAATGAATATATAGTCTCGACCCTTGTGAATAACAAATTACCTGTTGTATGAAAGTAGAAAAGGGCATGTGATGCTTAGGATTGTTCTTAGACTGTCAGGTTCCTTACTGGGTACATATGATTTAGTATAATTTGAATAGTCAGTAAAATCAGCTCTTCATGTCCGTGGGATCCACATTCAAAGATCCAACCAACTGCAGATCAATACTATGCAAAGCAAAGATTATGTCTACAATGAGTATATGTGCTTATTTCTTTGTCATTTTGCTCTACTCATATGAACTATTTGCATAGTATTTATGTTGTATTAGGCATCAAGAAATATTAAAATGATTTTTAAAACACATTATATTTTTATTTATGCATAAAGAATGTATGTGGGTTACATGAAAATATTATGCCATTTTAAAAATAAGGGACTTGAGCATCTGCAGATTTTTGGTATCTGTGGACTAGATATCCTGAACCAATACCGTTGGGCTACCAAAGGATAACTGTACTTCTTGGTATTATTTTATGTGCAGTTATAGAAAAATTAGAGGACTTAGTCTTGATAATTACAAATCTTCCAAATAAGTGGAAAATATAATATAGATAATATTGTCCTGAATCTCCCAAATAAATTAATGTATAATACAGACTATAGGTATGCTAAGAGCCACAGCCAAGTAATATGATGCATGGCATTTTTGGTTGAAAGGTGACGACAGCTAGCCATTGAGATGATATGATTATGTTAAGATTTGCATTCATGTGGATATTTGACTCCTGCTGTTCACCTGGGCCTGCTACAGGACTCCTGGAGACTTCCCATTGGTTGGGGAAGTGCAGTAGGAGGGAATTCCAGGGGAGGAACTTCCTCTGGGGTTCCAGGAGATTGCTGCGGGAGTGGGTCAGCAATCTTCCCAGGCAGTACAGGGCATTGGCGGCAGTTTTAAAAAAATAAAGTTTGTTCCTGCTTGAGTGGCTCGTGATTTTCTGTCCAGCCAGACTGCGGCATAGGTATATTGTCCTTTTTTTAATACATAAACTATCTTAGCTGTGTGGAGGTATAGATATGCAAGGGATGAAGGATGAAGCTTACTGTCTAGAATAAGTTGAAGAAATTTTAAGAAAGAGTTGGTCCTAGCAGAAGTGTATAGAAAATTCTAGAGTTCTTGGAGAGACTTATCTAGAATTTCTCATAAAATTACTGGTCTTGTTCCGATTCATGGTTTTTGCTTTTTTTTTTTTTGTAGATTTTGATAAATTTTTCACTGGATTTTGGAAACTTTTCCCCTTGGCTGTCATGGATTCAGTACTTAAGTATCCCTCACTATGGTTATATGGTAAGTTGTCCTCATCTGTCATAGGAAATGTATTCTCAAGCTGGATGCAACAAAAACAATGCCTATCCATATTGCTTTGACCATGAGCAGTGAAGGAGTCCTATCCAGGAGTTACCTTTTATGACTGAAAATCTCCTATTAGCCTCAGTTAGTACAAACTCCAGGAGTCACATGGGATTTTCCCCAATCACCTCATTGTTTGAGGAAGATGAAGGTTGTAGAGAAATTAGGGAAAGTAGAAGAAGCAAAAATAAGACCATAATACACTCTTAACTGTATTGGCTTTAGCAAGCCAATCAACTCCAAAGTTACTGTCCATCCATGTATAACCAAATTTCTAACTCACATAATTACAACTAGTTTTGAGGAAAACATAATTATCATAAATCAACATTACCTTTGATCACCACTGTATTATTTTAGTTGTAGTGTTTATGGGACTATAAAATTGGGAAGAGATGATGTAATAACTTCTTGGCCAATGGGAAGCAACATCCCAAGCTTAGGCCTCTTGATTTCCAGGGAAAATAAGGTATTTTGTGGGAAATAGACTGTGAATATGAGACTTTTACATGCTGTAAATACAAAATTAAGATTAGAATTCACATCATTGGGATAATTTCTGGGAAACTTTTGGAATCCAGGTCTGTTTCACTTCTGTTCCCCCTTGTTGTAGGCTTTGCAGTATAATGAATTTTTGGGACAAAACTTCTGTCCAGGACTCAATACAACAAAAAGCAGTGGCTGTTCCACCTATGTGATGTAAGTTTGTGTTCAATGTCACAAAGGGTTTGATTACTCCTATGATGTGATTAAGAAAGGCCCCCAGGTTTAAAGCTGATTTGAGTCCTTTCAAGGCTAACAAAACTTCCTGATTCTAAGTTGTATCACTTGAAATATGAGTTCTTGTACAGTAATATAGATGAACACCCATACAATTTCTGTATTGAACATAAAATTGTGTTTAAGTTTAATGTGGAGACATATTTGTTTTGAGACTTTTGAGAAATTGTTCTGATGTTTTAGTTGTGGGATTCAGTTCTTATTTTTTTCAGAACTATTGATTTTGAAATTAATTGCTTTCAGAGTTTAGTGAAGGATCATAGTCTCTGATCACTTGGATTCTATGCTACCAGTGAGCCCATCCCTTGGAGATTAGTAATAGCTCAAAGAGCAGCAGTAGCATAAAAGTGGTTAACGTTGCTTTGTTGAGATTCTGGCCCTTCTCTTTGTTCACACTTATGGGAAATCAAAGTCTGCATAGTTGTGTGTGTGTGTGTGTGTCTATACATTGACTCAGTATACTCCTTATCAAAGGCTATATCCACTAGAGAAAGAAATACATATTTCAGTTTGTTGACAAGAAAATCTATTTTTGCATAATGTCTTTAAAACTGAAGTGCAAATTTCAATCAATTTAGAAGATCTCATTTTTAATTTTTAATACTACTTTTGTTTTCTATGATTGCTGTTATCTTTGACTTTAACAGATAAATTACCAAGGGAAAAGAGAATCTGGCATGTTCAATCTCTCCTAGATTTTTCAAATATATAGAATTAAGTCTTTGTAAAAACGCAAACCCTATTGTTAATGATTGATAAAGCCTCTACTAAGAGGAGTTTTCCTTACCCACTCTTTTTGTTTTGAGATGGGCATAGTCTCTGTGACAAAAAGTTAGTGCCAGGCTATTAGTCAGGATGAAATGGACGGGAAACATTAGACCACATAAGGAGAAGCTACCACAGCCTTCATGCTCACAGAAGGATCCTTCACATAAGAGAAAATAAGAAGCTCCTCTAATAGCACAGAGAGGTCAAGGATATTTTAGAAATGGCTGAATTCCAAGAGATGCACAAGAATGGCAGCAGGCAATAATTATGACTGCACAAGGTGTTTTTTATTAAGAGCCACTTTTCTACCATGTGGCAAGAATGCTCCATCTTGTTTCAGGTGCTACCTAAGTCTGATTCCTGGGTATCTTTCTGTAGTGGAGTGTCTGTGATGATTATTACCATCATGGTACAAGAGCTGACAGATCCTGACTGCCTAGAAGCATTTGTTTCCTCTATCTGTAGTTGTAGAATTCTTGCCTGAGTTTATTGGATAACTATTCTGTGGGTGAGCCAAACCAGAAGGAACTTTTGATGCTCTCAGTAGGGTCTATAGGTGTCATCAGTTAAAGCTGAGCTTTTACCCACTAGGAGTGGTGAAAAGTTCCTTCATCAATACTTCCTTTGAGAAGAGTAGCATTATAAATTTGAAATGGAATGAATCTGAGGAGACTAGAACTTGGTTCATTGTGTGACTGTAAACTTGGCCAACTTCATTAATCCTTATTAATGAATCCTCCTCTTTGAACTGTGTGTAATACCTATACCCCTTGGGTTATTTTAGGAATTCCTTAACTTATTAGGTGCAAGGTGCTTAGCACAGTATTGAGAAAAATTTTAAGCACTCCATGATAAATATTATATATGTAGTGATGATTTCATACGATTTGGTTACTTATTGGCTTCTAAGAAAGAAATAGTGAATATATTGAGTAAACCTTGACAGATGCTACAAATGTAATCAGAAATTTTGTGTTGAATTTTAGATGTACTGGTGAAGAATACTTGACACTCCAAGGCATTGATCCATCTCCGTGGAGCTTGTGGAAGAATCACCTGGCTTTGGCTTGTATAACTACTATCCTTCTTGCAATTACCTACCTAAAATTGTTACTTCTTAAAAAAAAAGATTTTTAAAATCCCCTTTAATTTACCATGAATTACCCTAATATTAAAAAGGAACACCATAATTTATTTCACCAATGCAGATATTTTTGCCTTTGCTCAGTAGCCTGCATACTGTTGTTCAGAAAAAAAATATTTTTAGTAGAAAATATTCACAAAAATCACAACAAACTGAATTACACATGAAAGAACCCAAGCCAAAACAACTGACCTGTTATATTAGCTCATCTCATCAAACAGTAAAGAAGTCCAGTCAAATTTATTGATCTGAAAAGTAAAATTAAATTACTGAAATGCTTAGAAAGTTAATAATATCTCTAATATGAGTTTTCTCACCTTCAAAATGCATGGGAGGTTAGTAGACCTCTAGTTTTAATAGATGATGAGTCCATGATCTGCCATTCTATAATAAATAACAGATATATATTAATGCTGTATTAAAATATGAAATCTAAAATGTGTTGTAATAACCTGTGTTATTTCTAGGGGACAAAAATCTATGATGGTATAGGTTATTGATGATGTTGGAAGTTAGTGATACTTCTCTAGTGAAATTGTAAAACCTCAGGAGTCTCAGCTGGGGGCTTTGGGTCATAGTTAGAATAGAGACCAAAGGTTTGGGGATGTAACTCCTGTGCCATTTCTGAGACACTCTACTCAGAAGTCACTTTACTTCCCTGGTTGAGTCAGTGGTATATGCATCAGATTCTCCTGAGAGCTCTTGTTAAGACACAGATGCCTGACCCTGCTTGTCCCACCACAGCAATACATGCAGAGCCAACTCCCTGAAAAACACCAGGGCTGGATTTGGTAATTTCCAAGATCATTTCAGCTCAGAAAACTTTGGAATTATGATTAAATGACTGTTATATCTGGGCCTACACAGGATTCCCCTATATACCTCCTTGATTCCCACATACCATCTTCATTCTACCAATAATGTCATATTCTTGTTACTATGTGAACATCAAGGCCAATGAATTTTTGGGGTGTTGACTACAATTCCAGCTTTTTATGTAACTATGTTTTACTAAGTACAGACTTCCTTATTATGCAGAGAAATGCATATCTATACCTTGTGCTCAAAATATACCTTCCAGAAGAAAGAGAACAGCCAAAATTACTAACACATACATTTTAATAAGAATTTAATAGCATCTACAAATAAATTATTATGTTTATCACCATTTTGCATTATTATTGACTTTTTGTATAGTGTTTCATTGTTATAAGAAACATATAACATAAAATTTATCATCTCTATATTTTAATTAAGGTGCATTTTTAAATTACAAATTTAGTTTTCTATGAAGTAGAAAGAAAAATGTTAGTTTTAGATATTTAAGAATATGACTATAATCTTTATAAAATGTTTTTTTTTTTGTTGTTCTTGGATGTCAGAATTAATCTATAATGGATAGGACCAATTAATTTGGTTTAAACTAAAAGGAACCACAGAAATAAATGAATTTCTGTTTCTATTTATACTCCAATTACTTTTTCAGACAGTCAATCAAGATATAAAAAGCCTGTGGCTATGGAAGGCTACTTGGTAAGTTGGGGAGGGAGGAAAAATGGGGAGAAAAAGTGAGTAGTTTGGAGAGGGATGTTAAAGAAGAATATATTCTTCTTCTCCTGCCTTTGAAGTCATCCTATATATATTTAGATTTGAATTTTATTAACATCCATAGCAAATATACATTGGAAAAGTGGGATTACTCATTTATGAAATGTTTTTCACTATTCCAGTGCTTGCTCAGTAGGCATTAGAAGAAAATCTTCAAGGTGGCAGGAATGGAGCTCTCAACTGGTCCTACAACAGCTGGGGCTGTCACAAAGGCTGAGGTACTGACAGCACTGCTGGTGCTAGAGCTGTCAGCAGCAGGAGCTGATGCTGGGCTCTTGGTAAGTTTATGACATTGTAGGAGAGCAGATGAGTCAGCAAATGGGTGTCAAGATGATAGTGTGCAATAGTTGAGTGATCGTTCCTAACATAAGTGGGGACCATGTCTTGGGCTTTAGGTCCTAATACAGGCATAAACTTTTCAGAAATGTTTTTGTATTATCTGTTTTTGCCCTTTCATGGCAAAGTAGTTATGACAAAGACCATTGTCACCAACAAAGCCTAAGTATTTACTATCTGTTTCAGTAAATTTTTTTTTGCTGCTGTGACTAAAGGATTTGACCAGAACAATTGTGGAGGAGAAAAAGTTTATTTGAGGGCTCACAATTTCAGAGCTCTTAGTCCATAGAAGGCTGGCTCCATTCCTCAAGGCTCAACCTAAGCCTGAACATCATGATGGGAAAGGATAGTAGAGAAAGGCAGCTCACATCACAGTGGCCAGGAGGCAGAGTAAAAGACTCTACTCACAAGATACAAATATATACCCAAAGCCACACCCCAATTTCTACCTCCTCCAGCCACACTCCTACCACTTCAGTTACCACTCAGTTTATCCCTATCATTGGATTAAATTACCTATTGGCTTAAGACTCTTACAACCCAATCGTGTCTCCTCTGAAACTTCTTGCATTGTCTCAAATGTGAGATTGGTTGGGGGCGGGGGGACACCTCTCATAAAAAACATAACACTATCTATTCCTTTGTATAACTTTGCAAATATCTACATTAAACCAATAGAGCTTGCAGTATGCTTATACTTAACTACAAGACTGACTAGGATTAATAATAAAATTTATATTCAAATCATTAATCCATTCAAATACATCTTTTAGCCAGGCATGGGGTGCAAAACTCTAATCAACCTAACTGAAAAAACAGGCAATGAAAAAAACATACTCATTTCCCATTAAGTCAAAATATAAAATTTTAAAGGTTTGAATCAGAAATATACAGAAAGGGAAACTCAATTATGTAACAACTCTAGAGTATATATTCAATGTTACCAGGAATCAGGGAAAAAAAGGGCTCAATCTCAACTCATTCTATCAGGAAGTATATGGTACCAGTGCTGGTGAGGTTATGACTTAAACTGGAGTCCTAGTGCACATAATTAGATTATCCTGGGTAGTCATTCTGGTGGGCAGCCTGATAGTCCTGGGTAAAATATTTATTCACTTCACTCTTATTTTTTTTTTTAAGAGAGAGTGAGGAGAGAGAGAGAGAGAGAGAGAGAGAGAGAGAGAGAGAGAGAGAATTTTTAATATTTATTTATTTTTTTAGTTCTCGGCGGACACAACATCTTTGTTGGTATGTGGTGCTGAGGATCGAACCCGGGCCGCACGCATGCCAGGCGAGCGCACTACCGCTTGAGCCACATCCCCAGCCCTCACTTCACTCTTATTACTCGAACCCTTATCATACATCCAGAGAGGAACACATGAAAAGTTAACAAGGGAATTATGTTCATGCAAAGATTTTGAAATGATGGCAATAGAACCAAACATTCACTAGAGGAATGCATAAGTAAAATATGGTGGCTTCATACTAGTAAATACTACACAAATATCAGAACAACTTACTGGATTTACATAATACAGAAGAAATATACTGTAATAATTAAGACATGAATACTACATTAGTAATGTATAAAGAAAGACAAGATCCTATATTATAGTATAAATTCACTTACTTATACTAGTCAAACCTCTTTAATTATAACACATAAACAAAATATTTTTCTACATATCCAAAATCATCAGAAGGGCCCATTTTGGGAGAAATGACAGTAATGGAACAGTATACAAATGGAGAGGAAAATATAACAGCAGTGCATAAGATAAAATGGCTAAAATATTTATTGGGTTTGATATGAGAAACACATGACACTACATCCAACAAAAATCGAAATCATTAGCCAGGCATGGGGTGCACAACGGTAATCACAGTTATTGCGAAGACAAGCAAGAGGATTACAATTTCCAGGGCCAGCTGGGAAACCTATCTTAAACCCGTCTTAAAAAAGGCTGAGCATTAATTCAATTGTAGAGCACTTCCCTAGACTAAATGAGGGTTCAATATCCAGTAGAGAATTTTGTTTTTGTTAATGCACAGGATGCATTTTACTAGAAATCTTAGAGGTAGAAAACAGAGTAACTGACCAAGAAACTGTTTAGTTTACTTAAAGACTTTGGACAAATTTGCTTGGTCATATGCAAATAAACTATCAAGATAAAATAGGTCATTTACCATGGCTTTACTAAAAATATTTTTAGTTGGGATTCAAATTGAGACATGGAAATTTGCTTTTCAAACCTTTATAATTTTATACTTTGATCTAGTGGAAAACAAATGTGTTTTCTTCAGGTAAAGAAGAGCCGTTAGACATGTTATTTCAAATGTCTTTCTAAATTATTTTTTTCTAAAAAAGTCTGGACTAAGATAATAGACAAAAATAACAACTTTATTTGCAGTTGCACATTCTATTATGCAGTATGCTTATATTTAACTACAAGAGTGACTAGGATTAGTAGTAAATTTATATTCATAGCATTAATTCATTCACTACATCTCTTTAGAGTTGAAGTTCATAGGCATTAGATTTTCTGGGAACACTTACTGCCTCCAATGGTTAATGTACATTGCATTTCTCAAAGCTTTTTAGTTTTCTAAACCACTTGAGAGCTTTTAAGTGTAACTTACAAAGGGTACATAGCTTATTTTTGATAACAACTCTTAACCATAATACTTTAATTTTCTGGGTAACTTACTGAGTCCCAATTATTATGGCATTTGTTGGTTCATACTGAAAAGTGGCATATATTCCCTTTTTTTCAATCCTCTGAATGCATACAGCACAAGTGGATAATACCAATATTTCAATGAAATGCCCTTGTCTTTGTAGTGCTAATATTGTGTAATAAAATTCTAATAGTCACCTTAATTACATCTTGGGTGTATCTGTGGCCCAATAATATTAATATATCCTTTAGTTAGTACAAGAACCAGCAGTTGAGCTGGGAATGAAGCTTAGTTGTAGAGTATTTACACAGGATGCTCAAGGACCTGGGTTAAATCCCTAGAATCATTAAAAATATCAGTTCATAAAAGAAAAAACCTATAGATGATTCATATAACAATCCTTTAGGAATTGCAAAATTGATGCCATTTTGACTTATTACACTGGCAAAATACATTCTGTTTTAATCAGAGGATTTGTTTTCCTTCCTAGAGACCATTTGAGATGCACCAAGTCCTGTCCAGATTTCTTATTGGCCACATAGGGTAGTTAAAAGGACTGTGGGTTGAGCACAGTTTATTTTAGTCAATTCATGTTTGGTGTCCTTTACCTCTTGATAACAATTTGTGAGCTGGCACTGTTTAGTGGTGACGTATTACACAGAGAAGCTCAGGAAAATCAATGGTTGAGTGTTTAGCATGCCTCCTTAATATTGGCTTTACAGCTCACATGTTTAATCTCTTGACAATAAAATGAAACTCCCTTACTATGTTTTATGGAAATCTACCCATAAGATAAGGATATCAATTACATATTAAAAAATCGGAGCTATGAACACTAGGTAGTGGATAGGCAGCAGGTGTCTAAACTGAAGCATAAGTGTTGACAGCTTGAACCCTTACTGTTTTTCCCATCACACCCATCAATAGCAGTTAACTTGCCCGAGACTTTGTCAGGAATATAATATATCAATGCATATTCAGCTTCCATATCCACCAATACTGTTAATTTCAATATTTTTGAAGACCAATGTACTGCTAATTTTATATATGGCCTCCTGTCCAGATACACAATTCAGATGCCTGAACCTTGACCCCCAACTTACTCATCCTTTAAGCAAACAGCCCAAAATTCATCAGGCAAGTTCATGGTGCTTTTATTATAACTCTTTTTAAATTTTATATTTTTTAAAAAAAGAGAGAGAGAATTTTTTAATATTTACTTTTTAGTTTTCTGTGGACTTAACATCTTTATCTTTATGTGGTGCTGAGGATTGAACCCAGTGGCCCAGGCATGCCAGGCAAGTGTGCTACTGCTTCAGCCACATCCCCAGCCCCTATTATACCTCTTAATAGCAGGAATTTGTCTTTGCCTCTTTTGGGAGCAGCAGTTATTTTTTTATTCATGATTATCTCCTCTTTCTTTTCCTTCTTGGAAGATAAGTGTAGTTGCTTCCAGATTGTACCATAGTGGCATTAGGTTGCTTATCTATTTTCTTTTCCTCCACACTCGTTTGTATTAATTCTACCCACATCTGTTCACAGGAGAACTGAAGTAGTCTTTCCCAATTTTAGATGGATTTCATGGGACTCCATTTTCTGCTACAATCTTTCTATCTCTCCTAGATTAGCTATCATTTGTGTGATATATATGAGAGACTGCATTCCCACTATGTGGCAGATGAATTTCTTCAGATGTTTTATGAGTACATTTCTTTACTATATAATGAAGATTCCCACCTACAGATTGGAGACAAGGGAAGTGGCCAGTTTCAATCCCCTTTACCCGAATAATCACATTCTTTGAAGCTCTTTTTATCTCACCATTATGAACAACAAGCCTTCCTAGGCACTGACCAATAATTACCTCAATGACATGTAATTGTGCCTTATAACTATAGAGTGGTATATTTAGTGACATTTCTCCACAAGTTCATAGAATCATCATCACAGTGGGGTTAGGATCTGCTTTATTTGTCATGGTATCCTCAGCATCTACCACGTCTCACACTGTATGACATAAGTATAGTATACATTAGTATACATTATATATTATAATATATAGTATACACAATATAAAATATTTATGGAGATATAATGGTGGAGTATCTATTTGAACATTAGGGCTATCTTATTCTGAAGGACTAATAAATCTTTATCATTTAAGAGAGAATCTTAATATTCAATAGCAGATATGAGAACAGAACATAGAATACATATAAGTTCCTGGCCACAGGCTCCATTTTCAAGACTGATAATTTCAGTTGAAATGTTGTCCAACTTCTCTTTCCTAACAGAGGCATCTAACATTTTATATTGGTTTCCAAATTGCTAATTGATGCATACCCATGTCTCTGCTGAAATGGTTAAAGGGTGGGTCATCTGAGCAGGCTTTTAATAGCAGACAGGGGCTGAGATAGGATTTCAAAATGGTGGCAAGATGAAGCTTGCCTACTTACTCCCCATTCAATAATGCAAGTGTCACATAAGTGTCTCTGTACTAGGAGGTCTTTTCCTCTGTGTGTGGTGGTAGTCATTTCTATCTCAGGCATTTCACACCCCTGTGGGTTATTTTTAAATGGAGGATGGGATGAATGCACCCTACAGTTTGCTTCTCATTGGCTAAAAAATGATTTTTGTATTGAAAGTAGCCTCTATATCTTATCTATTATCTATCATTCATCTATCCATCTATCAATTATATATCTATCATCTATCTTTATGTGAGGACTTCAAGAAAAGCAATCTCTTCTTGTGCAGTAGTATAAAATTATTTTAATATAAAAAACAAGGTTTTATTTTCATGTTGTGATATTTGATCTGATAAAATGATTGAATAACCTGGAAGGTTCTGCCTATTAAGGCACAACATTCAAATGAGACCTCATTTGAGCAGTTCAAGTCACCACAGCTATGTTCCTCATGTAGGTGACTGATAAACTGAAAACTAGAAGGCCAGGGTCAACTGAAGGATCCACTGAAGGACTCTCAGTTCCTGGATTGTGGCTCTTTAGGATACATTCTGGTGTCCCCAAGTCCTAATACTACCAATGTTACAGGGTAACAAAGAATTAAACTTCCCCTAGTGTTTCTTTAAAATGTAAAAGGGAGAGGACATTTCACAGGGTTAAAAATTAGCTATAGATAGGCTTGTTGGCACATGCATATAATCCCAGTTACTCAGGAAGCTAAGGAAGGAGAATAAAAAGTTTGAGGAAAGCATGAGAAATTTAGCAAGATCCTGTCAAATAAATAAATAAATAAGGTAGGGGTTGCGGCTTGGAGGTAGAATGCCGAAGGGTCCAATACCCAGTACAGAGAAAACAAACAAAGTTTTATGCTAGTGAGTGACTGTGAAGGTGCTGACATTAAAGTTAAAAAAAAAGCATGTGAGAATATTCTATTATTCAGATAAAGTAATATTTGGGGTAATTATAAATTTGTACGTGCTCTAATTTTTTTTTGATTAAAAACACTTAAATGGATAAATTAAAGACCATAAAGATGATATTTGATTAAGGTCTGCAATGGAAAATAACATGAATTTTCTAAAATCAATTTTGTCTGCTCTTTGCCATGATGGGAAGTAAAGTGTGAGAAAAAAGATGCTCATTTATAAACATGGAACCTATATCACCATACTACAAACAATAGTATACATACTAAAGAATGAAGTACAAATGTAGTAAAATACAGTGGTTCTGGTTATTAACTTCCTAAATTCTGCCAAGTTGATATACCAAAATGATGCAGAACTGAGAGAAGATATAAAAACAAAGCAAAACATCAGAATACAATACTGAAGAATACCCAGCTATTAATGTAACATTTCTTAAAGATGATTTCACATTTCAGGCAGTTGTGGCAGTTGTGGAGAGCTGTCAAATAATAAAAGTGTCAATATTATTGAAAAAGTCTTGCTACTTATGTCAGCAATTGAATTCTTCTGGAAGGATAATATGTTTTCATTCTACCTGTTATTTCACTTTGATTAATATGAAAAATAATTATTATTAATTGATGTGGCTCTGTGAATCCATGTACAATCTGGGTAAACCATGATAACTCAATTTTTTACAATGGTTACTCTGGATCTGAAAATTTAAACTTCTTAAAAGAAAAACAAGAATTTTTAAAGAATTACCAGAATTGCATATGTTCAAAAATCTAATATTTTCATTCACTCAAAGTGAGATAAAAGTGGATTTGTATTTCCAGGGTCAGGTTTTCATAAATCATTTCAATTTCTGACTTTTATCAAACAGTAATTAATTAAAGATAGCTCTGCCCACATACACAAAAAGCCCTATCAATCAATTATCATAGGAGTCCTCTCCTTTACTAACTACTAACTCCTTCATACATGAGACAGAAATATGATGCTGTCTAGTTTTCTTTTGTTCTATTTTGTTTTTTGCATGTATGGGAACTTAGAAAAAAAGATAAAAGAAGTTCTAAGTTTTGTCTAAAATATTAGAAACATCTTTTCTCTTATTAAATAAGTTTAAGTTCTAAGTATATGACAACAATTTTCAACAGGAATGAAACTATACAGGGATGTCTTTTCAGAGACTCCAGTCCAAACTAGGTGCTAAAAAGACCTTGGTCTATGAAATAGTGCTGGTTTTCTATAACTGTTTCATTATATCTCAATGTGCAAGGGCAGGTAGCATGGACATCAACATTTAATAATGGATTGACTTCTTTGCATTTGTGGGTTCCGTTTTGAGTGACAATTTTTAACATTTCATAATGAACAAGTGGCAACCATGAATATTTCTTCATCCTTGATAAGGACGTGATCTCACATTAAATATTTTCTCCTTAATTATATAAACACTGAAGTCATCAACCTGAGCATAGAAGGTGTGGAATATTAACTGGGCATATCTTTGCCACCTCTAGACAGTCATGGCAGACTCACGGTCATGTTAAAATTGGAATTTGAAGAACTGTAAAGAGGGAAGACATTAAAAAAAAAAAAGATTGGAAAAGCCCAGTGGAATAGACATATAATGGCATATTTTTTAGCCATAAAAAGGAGTGAAAGTTTAATATAAGCATGAGTCTGGAATCATGCCAGAGAGAGACCAAAGATGGTGGATTAGAAGAGAGTTGCACTTTTTAGTTGCTCCATAGCTTGGGATTCAAGAAGCAGGAGTTTTGCTCCTCACAAAGCTCTGTGACAAAAGAAATTCACTGAAATTTGATACTGGAAAGTCAGAGAATAAAAAAAAAAAAAAAACAAAAAAAACAGAAATTTGGTTTCTTGTAACAGAGGACAAGAAAGCGTGCATTAGAGCCAAAGCAGTGGTGGCAGCAGCACGAGTTCCCCACAGAGTGGAGGGAAAACACAAACAGAAAGACAGAAGTGAGGCACACAAATTCAGCATGAGAAAACCTGTGGAACACAAAAGCAGTCTGAACTTAGCCAAACTCCCAGAGCTGGTGTTTAAAAGTGCTCTGTGTTTCTCAACTGGAAGAGCTGAGGCAGGCAGCCATCTTGAAGATGTCCTGTTGCAGCATGCTGCCACAGGAACCCAGGTCATAGCAAATATTGCAATACTATGCTGGCAAGGACCTACAGTGTGGCCTAGGGTGTGTCCATGAGAGTGGGACTCAGGTTAGGGATATGGAGGGGAATGTGGCTCATTTTCCCTCTGAATCTGGCTGGTTTATGTAATCAGCTGAAGAGAGTTGGAAAGCTGAACAGGCAGGCATGATTACAATAGGAACTGAGCCTGGGAAGGCCATGTTCATGGGTGGTGAAGTCTGTAAGAGTTGTAGAAATTTGGTTATCTCATCCTGTGAGTGGAGTTCTCAAGAGGCCTCTGAGATTGAGACACTCAGCAGAGATAGAAATCGACTTGGTCCTAGGAGATAGCACCTGACAAAATTTCAAAGGTCTGATCAGAGCTTAACCCCAACTGTTGGAAATTACCACTTAGAAATTTGCATCAGCTCCACCCTAGGTGTACATCAATCTAGTCTGTCTGGACTAAACCCCTGTGGACAATACTTCACATTCTATTCTGATTTATACTGGAGAGAAGGGAAGCTAAGAACTATTTCAACCAGCTTCAGTTCCAGGCTGCTCTAGTTGGCAACCTGGTTATCTGTTTCCTTGTTTTGATTAGCTAAATTAATCAAAACAAGGAAAGAGAATATCCAAATTAATAAAATGAGACAAGAAAACTGAGATATTACCACAGATATGTCTGAAATTCAGAGGATTATTAAATAGTATTTTGGAAACACATACTCCACTAAATTGGAGAATCTAGAAGATATTGATAAATTCCTAGACATATAGGACCTACCACAATTTTTGTATCCTACTAGGAGGATATAAAAAAAACCTAAACAGACTCAAGCAAAACTATTGAAGTAGTAATATAAAAGCCTAGGACCAGATGGATTCTTAGCTGAATTCTACCAGTCTTTTAAAGAACTCATGTCAATTCTTCTTGAATGATTCCATAAAATAGAAAGATAAAGAAGACCCCCAAATTCACTCTTTGAAGCTATATCACCTGATGCCCAAAATAGGTAAAGATGTTACAAGGAAAGTACAGATTAATATCCCTATTGAACATTGATACCAAAAACCTTTAATACAATATTAGCAAACTGTTTTCATAAACATATTCAGAAGATACTACACCATAATCAAGTGGGTTTCACCATAGGGATGCAAGTATTTTTCAACATGTGAAAATCAATAAATACAATTTATCAAATAAACAGAATTAAGGACAAAAGTAATATGATAATCTCAATAAATGTATAGGGATGTGGCTCAAGCAGTAGCTTGCTCGCCTGGCATGAGTGCGGCCAGGTTTCGATCCTCAGCACCACATACCAACAAAGATGTTGTGTCCGCTGATAACTAAAAAAAAATAAATAAATAAATATTAAAAATTCTCTCTGTCTCTCTCTCTCTCTCTCTCTCTCTCTTTCTCTGTCTCTCTCTCTCTCTCCCCCCTCTCTCACTCTCGCAAAAAATAAATAAATAGTGTCCATCTACAACTAAAAATATTTTAAAAAAAAGACTAACTAAATGTAGTTATGCATTTATGTTAAGAAATCTGAAGAAACTAGGGATAGAAATAACTTAGCTCAACATCATAAAACTTGTGTATGAGAAACCCAAAGCACATATTGAGATGATTATGTGATTTTGTCCTTAATTACATACATATTTAAAAATATTTTTCTTTATAAATGCTTTTTTCTATCTATTTATTTATATGCAGTGCTGAGGATCAAACCCAGAGCCTCACATCAGCCAGGCAAGTGTTCTACCACTGAAGCACAACTCCAGCTGCTTAATTAAGTTTTTGTGATGAATTAAATTTATTGATTTGCATAAGTTAAACCATCTTTGAATCATTGGAATGAAACCAACTTTGTCTTGATGTAAAATCTTCTTAATGTGCTGTTCAATGAAATTTTGCATCAGTTTTCCCCAAGGACATTGGTTTGTAGATTTCCTTCCTGGATATGTCCTGTGGTTTATAAATCAGGGTGATACTAGAATGAATTTGGAAGTGTTGTACCCCTTCTATTTCATGTAATAGTTTGAGGAGTATTGGGAGTAGTACTTCCTAAAAATATTGGTAGAAGTTTCAGAGAATTCCTGTCATCCTGTGTCGAGACCCCTCGCCAGTAAGGGAAACACGACACAGGATTCTTCTTTCAGCAGTTTACTCAGGACCTTTGAATCATGATGAGAAAACAGGAACAAGAGAAGAAAAAAGCGCGAGCGGTCAGTCTGCTCTAGCTTAAGTACCCAGCCTCGCCAATGAACTAGCACTACGTGGAAAAGTCTAATAGGTATAGCGCAGCGGAAGCAGGCCAGAGCCCAGCCCACAGCCTTACAAGGAGTTGTTTACTTCTAACAACTCTAACCGCTAAGTCATCAGAAGCAGGAAGCCAGCACCATTTTCAGGGTGCGGTCGCCGGCTCCCAACAATCCTGTCCTTCTCTGTGTTTTAAGTCTTTATGTTACTGTTTCAATTACATTACTTGCTTTTGTTCTGTCTGCATTTTTTATATCCTCTAAGTGCAGTTTTTTTTTGGGGGGGAGGCATATAACTACAAATATACCCATTTTTTCTACATTTTCCAATTTATTGATTTAAAGATTCTCAAAATATTACTAAATAATCTTCTGGATTTCCAAGATGTCTGAGTGATATCCCTTTTCTTTCAGTTTATAAATTTGGGTATTGTCTTTCTTTTGGTTAGTTTGATTAAGGGTTTATTAGTCTGGTTTATCTTTTCAGAAAACTAACCATTCATTTCATTGATTCTTTGTATCTTCTTTGTATCTTCTCTATTATATTAATTTTGACACTGATGTTAATTATTTTATCAATTCCACTCATTTTGAAATTTGTTTATTTGGTACATTTATGATTATTTTATGTGAACACACATGGCTATAAACTTTCCTATTAGAATTGTCTTCATAGTTTCCCAGAGATTCTGATATGATCTATTTCTTCTTGGGCTATTCACCCCTTAGAGTTGGCAAGTGCTTGGGATATTAAACCCTTCCTTCTTTTGTGTTGCTTACCAAGTGGCTGGAAGGAGTGTTGGGAACAGAAATTGATTGAAATGGCTGTCAGCTTCATTGTTTACCAGCATCAGGTAGGATACAATAGGAAGTACTCTCTATTGGAGTTTTGTCTGGACATATTAGACTGATTACAATTGTAGAGCAGGGTTGATGCAGAGTTAGACCTAAATAGGAAGTTCCAATGACTGACATCTAGGATCTGTGGAACTTTGTTGGCTGTTTTCTACTCCATAGAGATTAGATCAACACATCTCTAGGGGTGGACACAGGTTGATTTCTGCTGGTTATCTGAACCTCAGGGGCTTCCCAAAATTTCAACACGTACTGTGGGCTAACCAATTTCCTTGGTTGAAAGAGGAAAGGCAGGTCTTGTACATTTTACCACCCATAAATATCCAAGTCTCCCTGAATGCAGTCATGTCCACCTGTTCAGTTCCTAACACTCTCCAGATGGTTGTGCAAGCACCAGCCATAAAGGGAAAGAGAGTTTCACTCCCCTCTGAATCCCTGACCTGAATTCCCCTGTATGCAATTATCTCTGTTTTAATCACATTCAGGCCACATAAAATGTGCTAGCTGGCACACTGAGACAATATTTGCTCTGATCTCCCAGGTTTCCCACAGCATGAATCCAGCATGAGCCCCACAAGACTGCTCCCTGCTTCAGCTTTCTGCTCACAAGTTGAGAAACATGGACAACATTTCACATACTGCTCACTGTGCCACCTCACATAAGTAGGAGGCACTCCAATAAAAGGTCATTATCTAACCTAGTGATTTAATGAGCAGAACGTGAAGGAAATATATTCTTCATAGATCCCATGGGTGTGTCCTGCTGTTTCTTTTGCTTTTCTCACATTCCCTTCAGTCCTCTGATTTGCTTTCTCCACACATACGAGATAATGGCTAATCCTAGCCAGTATGCATTGAAGCTTGCTCTGTGCATGCTGTATCTGTTGGGACTTTTGAACAGCCGGTCCACACATGGAGTTTAATAATCTGGACAATTTACTAATTTCTAAAATAAATTGGTTTTAATAGATTAGTTCTGATGCTCCTTCTGATATTATACTTTATGTCAAGACAGTATTTTACATTTCAAAATAAATACTTAGCACCAACAAATCTCCAGTTCATTAATAAGGTTGGTTGTCAAAGTATGATTCTTCTTTCCTCAGGCTATATTCATAGAGATAATTTTTCCCTCCATAAATGGCTATTTAACACCATGGAGAATCTTGACCTGTGTTATCCTCTATACTACAATTGAGATCACAAGGCCCTGCTTTGAGTTTTTGGTTGATGGACTCATATAACAGCAAGAGAAGTGGAGAGAAGTCAAACAAGATTTACCCATGTCAAGAGATGACTCAGTTACTAGAGTCCTATATGGATGTTCAGCTTCTCTTGCCCTGTGTCTGGTAGGTCACACATAGTTTAAAAATATATATTTTTCCATTTTTTTCAGGTATACCATGGATTAATTTGGTCTCTCCGATTTCTGTTTTGGGTCTATTTTTCTTCTTTCTGTCTCTACTCCCCTTAGTTTAACTCAATGTCTTATGTGTTTTCAAGCAGATTACATAGTGTTTTTGCATTATGATCCTACTGTGTCCAGTGTCCAGTGTCCAGTGCCCATGAGGAGCATTTTTCACCAGCAGTTTTTCCAAGTTATTGAATATTTCCTGTCCATCTTCTGTTTTATCTGTTTTTCTTCAAATATTCAACTCTTGCAGTTTCTGCTCACTCTATTTCACTTGATGAATATTAGGTTCTGATTTAGTAAGCTTTTCATCACTGTGACTAAAAGACCTGGCAAGAATAATGTAGAGAACTAAAAGTTGACTTTGGCTGATTGTTTCAGAGGTTCTGTCCACGACTGGCTCACTCCATAGCTCTGGGCCAAGATAAGGCAGATCCTCATGGCAGAAGGCTGTGGCTCAGGAAAGCAGATCAGGACATGGTTACTAGGAAGCAGAGAGAGAAATATGCTCACCAGGGATAAAGTATAAACCCAAAGGCATGCCCCTACTGACCTACTTACTTTAGCCATATCCCACCTGGCCAGGTACCAATCAGTTAATCCATATCATTTTGGATTAATCCACTAATTAGATTACAACTCTCACTATTCAACCATTTCACCTCTATATATTCCTGCATTGTCTCACACATTAACTTTTGGGGATATGCCATATCCAAACCATAAAAAGTTCATAATCATTCTTTTTCAACCTCTCTGGGTTCTAGTAAAAAAAAAAATCACAGGATAATTATAGGAAAAATAAAATCTGGGCATTGCAAACTTTAGGTAATGCCCAATAACTGTAAATTAGGGCAACCTTTCATAAGACACATTGCAACACAAAGTTGTTACTGTAAGACCAATATGAGCTTTTCTCTACTTTCTATGAATTTGAAGTATTTTGCTCACCTGAAATAAATATAAATTTTGAGAAACTAATAAATATAAATTTTGAGAAACTAATTTATCCCGCACCCTGAAGAATAAAATGCTTTGTTACATCAGGGAAAATACAAGAGAGAGATTGACAGAGAGAGGGAGAGGAATTACTGCCTTCTTAAAATGTTTTGCCCTATTCAGTATGCTTAATGAAAGGTGTTTTTCAACAATCAAAAGTAGGTATGACCAACACAGAGGAATATTTCCCACAACTTGACTAAATTTTTAGAGAGGTTTGTAAAATCCAGTGTGTTTACTTTAAAAAATGGCAATTATAAATTCTTTCTCTGCCTTTTTGAGATGTAATTTTCTCTCAGCCTTCTGCCAGTTTGTACAACCCAGCCATGTCCTTCTCAAAGACCTAACAGCTGTGCTTCAAAATAGCATTTTCAAAGATGATAGAGCCCCCACTTCCCAGTGCCTTTTGTGGGGGTCTGTATGAGCTGAACTTTGGTAAATTCCAAATAGTAAACACAAATGACATAATCACACTGACCAACTTACCCTCATTTCTTGGGTACGTTTCATTAGTTTACTTCAGTGCCTAAAAGTTTTCTCACTATTTTTTTTTCATTAAATTTAAATTCAAACTCTCCTCTCTATTGCAATAATCTTGGCCCTTATTATAACAGCCCAGAACAATTCATTCTTGACAGTATTAATTCTTCTTTTAAAAAAGTCACCAAGTGAATAGTGGGAGAAATTAGGTGGATTTATTAATTCCCCTCTCCTGTCAGCCTGGGAGGAGTTGGGAGTATATAAATGTCTTGTGAAAACACAAAGAGCAAAATGATCTTTTCTATTCTCCACCTCAGTTACAGTATTTGTACTTTATTTTTGTGGAAGAGAATATAGCCTGGAATGTATGAAGGAGATCATGAAGAGAAAATTAAAAAGCATAACTTTTGTAGACTGTTTTAAATTGCACCATGTTCAGAGGAGATGCAGCAGAGTTCACACTTGCAAACATCAAATATTTGAAGGATTTGGAACAGTAAAATATATATAGAAAATGGATTTAGACTTGTTTTATCTGGTCCCAGAGAACAGTACCGAGACTTGTCATGTGCAAGTTAAAATGGAAAACATCTCATCTCAATAGAAAAGAACTATCCAAAACCCTGAGGTGTTAAAGGTGGAACCTGGTAGGCAGACTTGGAAGGTAGTGAGTTCACTGTCAAGGGACATGAAGACAATGGCTTAGGAAGTCTTGATTGAAATGTTGAAGAGAGATTTCAAACACCATCAGGGGATATGGAAAATCCAAACATATGGGTTTCCTTATAGCCTTGATATTTTCTATCTCCTGGAAATTTTTATTTTAATATGAATAAACTCATGCAACTTCAACAAGAAAAATAGTATAAAGATTATTTTCCGCAAATAAAAGAGTTAAATAGCTTAATTAAATCATAACACCTGCATGCATACATGCACACAGCAGTGTCCCTCACTGAGGCAGTGTTTCTGAAAATACTTATTAGGAAAGAGGAACAAAATACAAAAATGTTAACAGACCACCACAAAGCTACATTATTATGTATCCATGTCATCAATGGACCCCATAGAGATGTAAAAAACATCCTTTTTGTCATATGATCTTTAATTGTACTTGAAACAGAAAGTGCTGCATGGCAGAATCCTTTTATTAACTTTGCCTTCTTAATGGTACATTTCACCTCCAAGCTAGATTAGGCTGTATATCACAGGAAACATAAAGTAGATCAATGACCTTAAGAAATTCAGAAATGGTGGGATCTTTGATTTTCAGAATAGATTAAGAGTAGCATGACTTCAGATGGCCCTGTGGAATGACTCCTCTGGGAAGATCAGACTGTGGCTATTAGTATGATTTGTCCACTCTGTTGGGCCATAAGAGAGTTGTCAATTGCTATGCAGAGCATGCTTTGCAGAAAACCTTTCTGATATATATGATAATGTATAATTATAGAACAAAGGGAGTCAATAATTTTAGCATCTTAAATTATATCTGGCATTCAATAGAGACAAGACTATACTTGGAAAAATTTATAATTTATTGAAATATATATACATTTATTATATATTGCTAAACTTTGTTTTGATATAAACAGGATGACTTTCCATTTAAAAAGTGTCCTAATTAAAACTTTAGCCTTTCCAAAAAGTATATGAAAGAAGAAGTGCTATTTCCTTCTTAAGCATAATGTACTAAATGATTTTTTATTTACTTCTGCTATGGTCTGCATATTACTATACCCCAAAATTCAAATGTTGGAACCTAATATCCAACATGATGGCATTAAGAGATGGGAACTTTGAGAAATGATTAATTCATGAAGACTCTACCCTGATGTACAGGATTAGTGCCCTTATAAGAGGCTTGAAAAGGCTCCATTATAACTTCTTCCATTTTAGGACAGAGCAATAAATTGTAGTATATGTAAATGGCCCTCTCCAGACATGGAATCTGCTGGTGCCTTGATTTTTGGTTTGGCAGCATCCAGAACTTTAAGCAATAAATTTCTTTTGTTTATAATTTACACAGACTGAGGCATTTTATTATTTAATTTGCAGACCAAACGGATTAAGACCACTTGCTACTAAAATAAAAGCCAATCTAACTGATAGTTTCTGTTATGTAGATAACATCAGTCAAAATGTAACACAGGAAGGAATTTTAAAATGTATAAAATGCCTAAAAAATAAATAATGCAATAAATATGGTAATGGCTTAATAATGGAGTATTGTTGCCAGATACCATGAGATTCCAAGGCATGTCTCTTTTTATGTTCTAGCTTATTTTTTGCTTAACTCATTATGTTTCACTGTCCAATGTACAGGACAACAATAAAAACTTAAATTGACCAGTTTTATAGATGTCCTATAAATTTTTATAGATTTTTACAGGTGGCTTCTATACTGGTTGAAGAGACATGATGTCCTAAGAAAACTCATCACTGAGTATGTCCGCCTAGATGCTTATGTCTTGTTCTGGCACTCCAACTGCCTCCATCACTGGAATTTGTCAGTCAAATTAAGGTAGTAATTTGATGTCACTTGGGGTTACAGACCCTGCTTTTTTCCCCTCTAAACAGAGAGTCTGCTCTAATTATTTAGTGTTAAAGTCAAAGAAATATTGGAAATTTTAGCATTCACAGTGGTCTAAAATCTAAGAATATTTACCATTGTTTCTGTTCAGAGGCAGAAACAAGAGGACATTTATAAGATAGTTTATATAACAAACCTAAAAGCCTATTTTTTCTCGAAGCATATAATTTTCTCTTATTTTGTAATTAAGCCTTTGAAGTTCGATGTAGTAGTTTTCAATGCAGGTTTTTTTTTTTTTAACACTTTAAATAACTCAAGAGTAGATTTTAAAAACACATTGAATTGAATTGAATGTCAAAAATGCTCAATGTTTTTTTTTTTTCAAATTCACTGTGTAGCATGGAAAACTATTAAGAAGTTTTCTTATTAGGACATTGCCTATGATAAATAGGTTGGGATTTAAATTTGTATTTAATTGGCAAATATTTATTTTACTTTAAAAAACTTATTACTTGTGTGTAAATTTGTCTCAAAAGGATTATGGATGTTTTGACAGAACTTTTGCTTATATTCATGACAAAATTCCTTTGACTTAATTATGGGAACATTTAAGATGTGGAAAGTTTTGTAATCTGGTAGCTGATTGACTACTAGTCAATAGATGACTACTAGTCAATCAGCTACCAGATTACAAAAGGTGCACAGGAAAAATGATAGGATGCTGAAAATTTGTAAAATTTTATGGATAAATGAAAATTGTGCCCAACTAAGTACTACATGTGAGAGAGATGATTTTCATTTTTCATGTAGTTCTAAAGATTAATGAAAATTCAATAAAATTCAAATTAAACCTTCTGAGTTATACTAGCAATATTTTAAGTGCTCAACAATCTCAGGTGGCTAGAACTGCTATTTTGGGCAGTGCTGATATAGAACATCTATTATCTTAAAAGCTCTATTGGACAATGGTGGTAAAGAAACTTTGGGATATTATTTAAGCTAGTGATTTCTTCCCCAGTGCGTGCACACACACTAAACAAGCAATTTTGCATGCATTACTTAAATCCACATATGATGGATTTAGGGAGTCATATGACTTTTCTGGTGCAAAACCAGGTTTTTCTCTGTAGTCATTCTTTACATTAAAAAGCAAATATCAGCCTCTTTCAAATGTCTTAGTGCTCCTTTTCACAAATTTTCCATCTTTCTATGTTCTCTCCATGTCATTTACAAAACCTGCTTTGAGAAAAAAAAATCTACTTTCAGCTACTTACAACTTAGTACTTACTTGCTTACTTACTCTTAGCAATTACTTACTTCCTATGAATCTTTTTTTTTCTTTCTCAATTAAACCTACCTTACTGTGCCTTTTATAAAACAGTGGTCATCATATTCTGTCAGGAAGTTATTTAGGTGAAAAGGAGATTATTCCAATAGCTTTTTTTTTTTTGTATTGGGAATTGAACCCAGAGGTACTTAATACTGAGCCACATCCCCAGCCCCCCTTTCTTTCTTTCTTTTTTTTTTTTTTTTTTAATTTAGAGACAGAGTCTCACAGAGCTGCTTAGGGCCTCACTCAAGCTGGCTTTGAATTGAGATCCTCTTGCCTCAGCCTCCTAAACTGCTGTGATTACAGGTGTATACCACCATGCTTGGCTCTATTGTTTTTGGAATAGGGATTTAACCCAGGCACTTAATTCCTGATCCAGCTCCTTTTTATTTTTTATTTTGAGATAGAGTCTCACTAAATTGCTTAGGGCCTGGCTAAGTTGCTGAGGCTGGCTTTCAACTCATGATCCTCCTGCCTCAGCCTTCTGAGCAGCTGGGATTACAAGCATGTGCCACTGTGCCTGGCTTCCAACAGTTCTAATTAAACAAATGTTTGCCTGATTTACATGATTATGGTGCAAGTGCTAACACCTTGGCTTTGACACACTGCATTGGAAACCTCTCTATGCATTTATTTGTTTTTTATTTTTATTTATTTTTTAGAGGGGGGGGGAATTTTAATATTTATTTTTTAGTTTTCGGTGGACACAACATCTTTGTTTGTATGTGGTGCTGAGGATCGAACCCGGGCCGCATGCATGCCAGGCGAGCACGCTACCACTTGAGCCACATCCCCAGCCCCTCTATGCATTTATTTTTGCACTGCACATTAACATTTTATATAGCACAGAGCACCAACAGTAACATAAATGAACTATTTATTTATTCATGTGATTTATTAATTCAGTAGATGATACTACGAATTCATTTTGGGCGTACATTTTGTTATTCTGGGAGTGTAAAGAAGCTTAAAGTAATTGTTTCTTTATTTCAGGATCTTACAATCTAGAAGAAGAATATATTATGATAAATATAGTGAAGGAGAAAGAGTTCATCATTTTCTCTTTAGATACATATTGTGAAGACACACATTTTACAAAATGACTGTAGATATCACTTACTGTATGCTTATTATATTCTGGATATTGTGAAAAATTATTTCATGAACACATTTAATGTTTAGACTTAGTCTAAATATTTTGAAATATTTTTTATCTTCATTTGTAAATAAAAACTATGATGTTTAAGTTACCACTTCAAAATTAAATGTTTAGTATGTAAAAGATTCTAATGCAAACCCAAATTTTTATGAAAAACAAGACCATGACACATTTAGAATCTTACTGTAGTAAGTGCAATATATTACCTAAATACTGAAGAAATTTTCAATGTGCCTGACAGTATTATCTGGACAATCTTCACAGAATATGACATGTGTAGGAAGTCTTGAGGGTAAAAAGTGATACTTTGAGAGTGAGGGATTGATGGTACTAGTCAAAAGAAGAATGCCAGTCAGTCAAAAGAAAATTACTAGGAATTTTAGGAATCCTACCATCATGAAAACATGACAGTAGTTTCAGTTTAACTTTATCAGAGAGTATTAGAAAATGTGAGGGACAGGTGAGATTTCAAAGTTGAGTTAGGGAAGGTGAACACAAGGTCTTGTAAACCTCAATAGGTAGAACTCTGATATATAATTAATAGTAAAATTATGGATTTTTATATGGATACTGATCTTTACAAATTTTATACTTATGTTTTTATATTCTTCAAATCATTTTTTTTTGTGAGAGCAACTGTGAGCCAGACAATGATGCCCTTGTTGTCAGGAGAGATAAATTGCCACCTGCATTCTGAGGGTCACAGCTTGGATGAGATGGTTCCAGTCATTTGTATGATATTATTTTTCTTTACATCAAAATTTGGATCAGTGAGCAATAAAAATAGATCAATTGATCAATGATTACTCAATGATCAATCAAAACTTATGCCCAAGAAATATTGAAATAAAGTACAGCATCACATTATTTTTATAAGCTTACCAAACAAACAAACAAACAATAAATAAATAAATAAAGAGATAGCTGTCAGTGCTGTTGGTGGAAATTTAATGGATGAAACATTTCTGAATGGTAATTGTGTGTGTTTATTTTATATAATGTGCAATGAAAAAACTGAAGAAGTATGTATTTGTAAACTTAGATGACTCTTTTCCAAAAATTAATCATAGAATTCTTCTCATGAATTTGAAAAGTCATATATATTCAAATATGCATTTAAGTTATGTAGTCCTTCACAGAGAGTGAGAACAACTAATATAGCCATCAAGATGAAATATTTGACCCATAATAAAAAATAATTTAGCCCTATGTATCTTGATATGTAAATACACCCATGATAAATTTTAAAGACAGACACCATCATGAAAACTAGAGTAGATTGTGGGAATTTAAATGTTTTCTATGTTATTCTATAGTATTTGTGTATTTTATAACTTTGACTTACTTTTTTAATCAGGGAAAACTTATTATTTATAAAAACCATGCATTCCTTTTTTTTGGTCAATAATGTAATGATGATAAATTCTGCCTTGCTAAACTCACAGGACTGTTGTCCGGTTGAAATATGACAACATGTGACAGTTCTTTGGCAAGCATAAATGTTGTGCATACACCATCAGGAGAGTTCTTCGTAGGAGTCAGTAGTACTTTTGTTCTTGAGAATATATAACAATAAATGTCCTGTATGTTTCTATCTTGTTATATTTTATTACATTTGAAATGATTTTTTTGTGTAGACTCTTATCTACCTAAAAAATTTTAGTTAAGAACAAACTTAAAGTTTTAAAGAATTATAAAAGCAAAATAAAATCCTATAAAACTTTGCAGTTTGAAACATGAACAACCAAGATGAAGTATATTGATGGCTTCCAGAGAAAGATCTTGAGAAAATCTTGATTTTTTAACATAAATAAATGTGCAGTATAAAGTGTCATGATTGTCCTAAAAATAAGAGAATTTCTAAATAAGGTTGTTACTCCTTTGAACAATTGTCTTTGCATTATTGCCTTCTGCCAGGCTTTTGCATGTAGTCTTTGAATACAACATGGCAGTCAAAAGGGAATACACAAAAGACCACATAGAAGGTAAGCTTGCTATTGGTTTTTAGTCAGGCTTAAGAACCACTGGTCCAAACCAAGGTTATACTGTCTATATAAATCAACAGAAAATTTTATAAAATGAGAAAATACCAAGTGCACAAATCATCCACTATAGTAGCATTATTGCTGCTAGCCTATAACAGAAAGATCATGATAAGGAGTGGCACCTTTTACCTCTCATTCTATACTGCTAGCCTATAACAGAAAGATCATGATAAGGGGTGCTCCTTTTACCTCTCATCCAATTTAGTGCAACAACTAAATTGGAAATATTTGGTTTTGGTGCCAGTGGATAAAGGACATAAAAATTTGGCTTTTTATTTGTTTTTAATTTGTTCTATTTCTCTGGAGTTTCCTTGTACTTGAGTGTTTGTTTTTAATATCAATAATATGGATTGCATATCTAATTCATAAACCCACCTCTCAGTAATACCGTATTTTCTCTCTATTGCTTTGACTGGGGTATTAATGGATCCTAAGGGACATCCTATGTTGAAAAGGATAGGAATTGATGGAAGGAAAGCCAAAAGGGGAGAAATCTGTAGATAAAGAAGAACTCTCCCAAGGATGTTGAAATATTATGAAAATATAATGAAATGAATTGGGAATTTTAAAAAGTGCGAAGCTGGGCATTGTGCCTCATGCCTGTAATCCCTTGGCTTGGGACAGTGAGGCAGGAGAATCAGGAGTTCAAAACCAGCCTCAACAAAACTGGAGTGCTAAGCAACTCAGTGAGACCCTGTCAGTAAATAAAATACAAAACAGGGCTAGGGACGTGGCTCAATGGTCAAGTTCCCCTGAATTCAATCCCTGGGACCTCCCCTCAAAAACTGTAACGCTAACTAATGAGTGAAAGTATCTAAAGAAGAATAATTGTGAAGAAAATTTAGAGAATGTAAAGAGTGCCGTTGAGTTCTCAGAAGCTCTTTCCAATAGTGGGAGGAATTGGATAAGAATTCATACTCTGAGAAATAAGGAAATAACTGGTACTGTGAAGAAGAGAGGATGATGGGAGGCAGTATTTATGCTGGAGAAAACTTTGAATTACAGGTATCATTTACATTAAAATTCTTAGTCTGTTTGAAATATTCAAAAATTCTGATACATATATCTTGTAATACCTACCTTCATGGTAGGTATTACATTTGATGTCTCTTATATCATCACATATATAGTTTGTGATTTCATACTATAAAATTTAATTCCAGGAAAGAAATACAAATTCTTAATCTTTGCTTGTTGAACAAGAAGATCAGCTAGTTATCTTTATCTGGATATGAATGAGTTCCTTTCAAATTCAACATTTAATACAGAAATAATGAATCTTTCCAATTCCCAGGAGCTCTCTGTAAACTTCATCTCTACAGTTTTGAATTTTTAATGATCATTTGTTGTTCTCAAATTATCATAACTTTAACAAAGAAAGTTTGGTTTTCCACATTTTTCCATTTTGAAAATTTCTCATCATCATCTGGGAATATTTGCAAAACAAATGAGATTATAAATATTGTTTGTGATTAAAAATAGAGGATTTACTATGTTCCCTCACCCCATGTCCAGTGCTAAAATGTTGAAATCCTTAAAAAAAATCACTGCAAGAAGGGGCAAAACTTGCATTGCAGTTATACAAAGAATTACAAAGAATGTCAAGTGAGGCATAGAAGTCCCCAAGAAGGTCTAATTAATTCAATTATGAAAGAGAGTGTCTGGGCTATTTTTTCCAAATTGGGCATCGGTGAGACGGCATCAGACAAAAAGAAAGGGAGGGAGAAAAGGAGGAAGGAGGTAAAGAAGGGATGGACAAAGGAAGGAAAAATCTATTATATTGGCTTATGCTTATACCAATGACTTTCAGTCTTGTAGTGCCTGGATCTTTGTTTTACATTGGGGAATGTACTGGAAATGTAAGACACACACACACTGTGCTTGAAATCTGCATTTGTGTGACCACAGAATTTGGTTCTGATAAAGGTATGAATCAAAAAAAAAAACATCTCTTTGTAAAACAATTATTCCACTTGACTTTGAATAATTCAGCTTAAAGGGAAGGATTTCCAATGCTTTCATCAAAAAGAAAAGATGCATATTTGAGGTGATGAATATACTAATTAGCCTCACTTGTTTGCTTCACAATGTACATGTGTTAAAATATCACACTGTACCCTGTAATGTATTCAAACATTATTTATGTGAATGTATGAATATGTAATAACAAATTCTACCATTATGTACAACTCTAATACAACAATTAAAAATGTGGGAAAACAATAAAAACAACGATTTACAAAAAAGAAGAAGAATTGGAGTCCTTAGATTCCTTAGATCATGGGGAAGAGGGCCCCTGAGACACAACTGTGATGAAATTAGAATTTGTTTGTCAGCCTTAAATTTCTTCAAAGACAGGGACATTTTAGTCACTATAACAGTAATAACAACATAACCTTGGTTCTACTATCATCACAAATGGAAATGATATTTTCAAGAAAGGACACTGGAAAGGGAGAGAGAACCCACAGTAAACCAGAAATAATGGACTACAAGAGAACATAGTATTTATTTTTTAACATGTTTTTACTTGTAGATTTACACAATACCTTTATTTATTTGTATTTGGTGCTGAAGATCAAACCAAGTGCCTCACATGTGCAGGGCACAGGCTCTACCACTGAGCTACAACCCAAGCCCTAAGAGCACATAGTATTTTCTAGAGTCATCACTTAGCCTTACTAATGATTAAAATAATATTAGTTCAGTAGTTAGTAGTATGCATGTACATCTCTTCTTCTCTTAAACATGTGATTAAATTACCTAGAAATTCCTTATACTGTTATTTAAGGAATCCTAGTATATGATATAAGGAAATGTACAGAAAGCTAATGGAAATGGTATCAGTTGAAATGTAAGAATTGAACACATGAAAATTTCAATTCTAAGTATTCCAAGTGACTGCTTTTTCAAATATTGGTCACTTTGTTATTCTATGAAAAACTATTGCTTTAAAATGTGTTTTTGCCTCTTATCAATTCTTTACACATTATATTCATCTACTTATTCTTTTTCATTTTTGACAAGTATTTATCAATCACTTGCCAAGTGTGGTACAGATTGATCTCTCCCTTCCAAGCACACTTGTTATAGATTACAAATATTAATCTAGATATCATGTAAACGTAAATGTGCACCTGTGGCAATTGAAAAAAACACTGAGAGGATAAAATAAGTGTATTAAGAACTTTTATCTAATAAAGTGACTACATAAAAATTCCCTCAAATTAGAGGATGAGTAAAACATAACTAATGACATATATTGAGAAATTTGGACAATATAATAATAAAAGCATTTGCAATGAGAAGAAATTTGTTGAACTACTGCACAATGTATTAAGGAAGACCACTGCAGAATGGAGAAGAAAAAAGAAGAGATGAGATAACAACATATCTAAAACTATATAAATTTTCATATAGAATTTGCACTTTTCTTCTTACTATATTAATATGTCACTTTCTCATTGAAATATTTGTTTCATTTAAATTTGGCAAGGACTTTTCTCCTCTTATATATGTGCCCTTTGTTTAATTCCATAAATATGTATATACATACAAACACACATATATGTACATATGTGTGTATGTAAATGTGTGTATGTAAAATCTTCAGAAGATTTCATGGAATATAACAAATAACAATTCATGACTTTGTTTTACCAAAATTATATGTTCATATATTAGCTGCAACAAATAGAATCTGCAAACGCCATTTGGATTCAGATTGTTTGGCTTTAATAACATAATGGTGTATAGGAGTATGTATAATAAAATTACTTTTATCAAGAAAGTAGTGTATTCTATGATGGTATAGTATGAAGTCACTAAAAATTTTAAAGTTTTTTTTATATTTCATCTATCATTAAAACACATATTATTGCTATCTTAATATCTATAAATGATAAAAATAAATTTGAACTTTAGAGTCTTTTTCAATAGATACATGCATTCTGTTTTATCTTTCTTGGACTTGTGTAGATATACTGTATTGTAAATTATTTCATCCTCCAGGCAAATTTGAACAATAAAATAATGTTGATGATTCAACGCATTTTCAGTAATTCATCTATCGCTGTAAATTTACTTGTGGTATTTTATTTGTATGTGTAATGTTTTGAGGGTTATAACTATTTTGATTTCTCTTTCACTATCTCTAACTTTCATAATTTTTCTAAACTGTTTAAAGTAATGTAGATTATGGAATCCTTTCTAAACACCACAGTTGGATATATGCCTCTCTTTTATATGCCACTTTATTTTAATTTCTCTCATGGTACTTACTTTACTCCATTTTGCAATCTTTATGCTTATGGTTCACATCTTATTAAAAGATAAGTTATTAGAAACTGTCAACTTATTATAAAAAGGCCCCAACAGAGTGTTTTGTGCCAAGCCTTGAATAAATATTTGCTGAAAAATATTAAACTGTAGTTTAAAATTCAGTATAGTCTATGTTTTATGAAACCACTTTTAATTTCATAAAACCAGATCACAGTAGGGCATGAGAATACAGCCGTGTTCTTAGAACTTGGGATCTAATACAAATTGAAACTATAAAGAATAAAGAAATTCTAAAAACAATATTTACAAATAACGAAATAATTTGGGTTTGAATTTGTACAAACCAAATTGCAATATGGCATCCATGATTCTTGCCTTCTTGACGGTTGCCCAAGTCCCTCTCATATTAAATAAGGTATTGCAAACATGGCAGAGCATGTTTCTAAAGTTGGGTAATAAAAAATCCTGTGTCCTGCCGTCTTTGGATTGATTGCCCTGGGGGACGCCAGACCCTCTTTTGTGAGAACACTGAATCATGTATGGAGAGTTCCATGATGAGAGGAAGTAAGCCTTCTGCCAAGTGCCAGCTAAGAGCAGAGTCCCTCCTGCCAACAGACATGTGAGTGTGGCATCTTGAAAGTGAATCATGACATGCCTTGAGATAGAGTCAGCCAGCTAGGCCACTGAAGTATCCCAGACCCTCAGAAACTGTGTGAGACAATAAATGTTTGTTACGGGGATAAACTTTACAATAGATAACTATTATATTATTTAATTAATCAAAAATCTACACTAAGTATCTCCAAAGGCCTAACCATTAAGGTAAGCACTTCTTTTGCCTTCTATCCTTCATTCTTCCAAAGAATGCAATCATGTATTAATTACTTTTCAGAGGTGAAAATTGTGAAAACTTTTAATTTTGTCTGAAAAAAGCTACTAAATAAAAGAGCTAAATTCTAAATTTCTTGAATTTTTCCCTTAACATATATGTTAACATTCTCTTGCTTTGGGTAAGGTATTTTTTTTTTGAGGTGTCTCATGCTGAAAAAGTTTATATTTTGTTATCACTGATCTACATTTATAAATCACTGGGAAGATAGAGCTATTCATAAATATTGAGTAAAATTTAATTGCCAAGATATACGTTTCAGTTCTATATGAATTCACAAAAATGAGAGATTAGCATGTGTTGGAGAAATTGGTTAAATTACATCAGATAGAAAAAAAGTGAGCTAAATTTTGGTGGGTGGCATGTAATAAGAAAGTATAGGATCCAGAAATGCATTCAGCAGTTAATTTATTTTCCCCTGTGTCAGGAATGATAATTACCTGTCTGGGAGGAAGAAAAGTTTTCCATTTACTGTATGTAATATGTAGTATAGAAATTGGATGAAAAATGTGGTTTGGAGTAAGAATATAGAAAGTGGTGAATAATGTTTAATATTTTATCTGGTACTCATTAAAGACTAGGAAATTTCTAATCAGGAGATCTATTTTATAACAGTATATTTTAATGAAATCAGTACAAATATGCATTGAATGTAGAGAAATACTTAATTAGATGACAAAAACAAAGTATTTTACTGCATAATTGCCACAGATTATATTCAATTATTTTTACAAAATAGTGGGTGTGACAATTATACTAAGATTTAAAAAAAATGTGCTGATATTACTTAACTATCATCTATTACTAAGCTACTTTTGGTGCAAAGTTAGGATAAAAGGAATACCTATGAATATATGTTCATACAATGGTGATGATCATATGGTGAAATATAGTGTATGCAAGACAGTATATGTAGATCTGCCTTTCTTTAAAGAAATCATCTAAGAAAAAAGAAACTGAGCCAGGTGTGGTGGCACACACCTGTAATCCCAGCACCTTGGTAGGCTGAGGCAGGAGGATTAAGAGTTCAAAACCAGCCTCAGCAACCATGAGGCGGTAAGCAACTCAGTGAGACCCTGTCTGTAAATAAAAGACAAAATAGGGCTGGGGATATGGCTCAGTGGTTGAGTTCCCAGAGTTCAATTCACAGCACAAAAAAAAAAAAGAAGAAGAAGAAGAAGGAGGAGGAAGAGGAGGAGGAGGAGGAGGAACTGGAAAAATAAGTGATAATAACAAATAATAATAATAATAATTTAATAAATGATTAAATTGACTAATAGAGTGATGTACAAGTGTGTTGTCATTTCCAGCATGGGCATGGCAGGAAATATATAACTTCACCTCTCAAGCAAGGACTTCAAAGGAGGTAAAATTCTATCCGAAATTAGCATTGATGCAATTGGATGAAATAAAAAATCAAAAACAATTATATATATGTAATTTGTCCTATAAAGACAAAACCACTTATTTCTTATTAGATGCTTATTTTATATTTATATAATATAATATATATATATATATATATTAATATATATGTGTGTGTATTTATTTCAGTAATTTTAGTTTTGTCTTATATTCAAAAGTACACATTTCAAGTATTCACAATGAAACATAATTTTAATTTAAAAATATCATCACCAGTATTTCCCATATTGTCTTTTTACCTATTGGATATAATGACTCTATAGTACCGAGTTAATCTTACATGGTGATTTCATCCATCCCTGTTTCTGCATGTATATACTTTTTAAAATTGTTGTAGAAAAACAAAATACTACTTATTTATTGAAGGATGACAAAAAGTAAATAAAATCCCTATAAATTTTAAGATTTCTTTGACTAAAATATTTGTTTTCTACAATATTTGTCCTAGTGAAGTGCCTTACAATTTTTGTCTAGATTTTCTTAAAGATGAAATTGTAAATTTCAGAATATCTAGTCTTAGTACAACATACTATTTCTTCTACATATGTTCCTGTGTAATTCCTTCCTCTTGAGTATAAGTGGACCCAGGAAATCAATTCTAATGAATAAAGAATAGCAGCAGGGATAATATAATAAGCTACAAAATAATTGTAACTCCTGGTTTTTGTCTGCCTGTCTGTCTCTCCTCTCTCTCTCTCTCTCTCTCTCTCTCTCTCTCTCTCTTTGAAGAAATTGACATTTTGTGACTAGCCACATGGAAAGGTCCAAAAAGCAAGAAACTGACATTTCTCCAGCATACAATGAGTACTTGAGAAGTATCAGCAGCTTTATGTGTGAGTTTAGAAATGGATCTTCTGAATCTTGCTGGGAGCCATAAGTGAGCTTCAGGATGGCATTACCCCCAGTACAGCTTTAAAATGACTGTAGCTTTGGACAATGCCCTGACTACAGCCTTGTGAAATACCCTCAGTGAAAAGGGCCCATCAAGGCATACCTTCATTCTTCATTCACAGAAATACAAAATAAATGTTTGAAGTTTTGGGGTGACTTGTTATGCTGTATTGATATATTACACTGATGCATAGAAATGTTCATAGATATGAGTTCTGTTCCTCTACATGCCCCTGCCTACACGCACAGGTTCTCTGTAACTTACATGGAAGGAAATGGCTTTCTTTGCTCTGAGGTTAACCTTAGTGTATTTTTAACCATTGTCCATGTCACAATCAAGAAAAACTGAAATATTTATTAAAATTTAAAACAAGAAGTTGTCATAGAAATCTAAGAGAGTTGGGGTTGAGCGGACCATTTATATTCATTGCACAAGTGTCTGAGGAACTTAAATGTGTTCCTCATATCATTTTCTTAATAAAGATGGATTAAAAAGTATGGTTCTCAATCCACTACTAAGGACTTTATAACCACACAGAGACAGAATCAAAAACTACCATTGAACCACAGAACAAAGGTAATGTTAAATAGAAGTACAAACAGTGCTCTCCTTAGATACCAAGAAGACAGTGATGGTTTCTGAACCATTAGGGCTAATCAAGTGGAAAGTAGTTAAAAAGGTATTTTATATTAGACAAATGTCAAAATAAATCACTAAGACAAGAAATCCATAGAAAGGGAAATAAATGTGGTTTTGATGAAACTGGAGTTGAACTATGAAGAACTTTGTGATGCAGATGGAATTTTGAGGGTCTTGCATTTCTCCTACATGCTGAGTTCATTGTACTGGTCCTAGAAGAGCAAAGCAGGGAGAAAGCAATATAGAAATAGTAAAGGCTAGACATGTTTTTAGGTCTTCATCTTATAAGTGCAATGAAAGAATATATTACGTGCTTGAGAAGATTCTTCTAAAGATTTTTACATTTATAATTAAGAAAAACTTCATTATTGTAACTGGAAGAGTTGCCAGAAATGTCATTGTGTGTGTGTGTGTGTGTGTGTGCGTGTGCATGTGTGCATCTAAATTTGTGGTCAAATAGGATATTTGAGGACAGGAAATGAAAATCAAAAAGTGGAGGGACTTTATTTTTATATCTAACACACTTACATATTAATTAAGAACAAAAACAAGCAAAACAAAACCATGCAAAGACACTACTAATTTTGAACTGGCTTGCTATTATTAATTTATACTAAGGTGTCTCTTTTCCTAGAGGATATTTTGATGAAAATTTAAATAATATCAATGAAATAAAACAAAATAAATGCTTAACCAATAGCATATTTGAATTTTATTGCTTGAGAAAGATAATTCCATCAATGTAAGCATTTACTAAATTTTTTTAAAAACATTAATTACTTTTCAAAGGACAAAAATATTGTCAAGGATACATAGTAAATACTCACTTTTTAAAACACACCAGATCATTTATTTAGTTAAAGTGGCAACTTTGAGCCACTTCAGAAACATCAGAGATTATTGACCAGGGCAACTAATGTGGTGAGTAAAGATGCCTTGAGTTGGTAAGCCCAGGAGATAAGTCAATCAATAATGATTCAAGCAAGGTGCCAGCAAATTTGAAGAGTTACTTTGGTCCAGTCAGGTGTTACTGGAATCCATCAAAAACTAATCCAATGAAACCAGCTGAAAGTGCTACTAAAACTAGGTAGTCTTTTGAAGTAAAGCACATGCATTTACTGCCAAATCTGACATGCCAGTTCACCTAGATTTAAAGGATCACCACCCCTCTCAAGCAGATAAAGATCACTAAAACAACTAGTGAGTGACAATTGTGCATTTTAAGAAACCAATCCCAAGCCAGTATGTCTTCAACAAAGATATAAGGAATTTTGGTAGTTAGCAGACATGTTTTCTGATTAAGCAATTCACCTTTGTTAAATTCTCTCAATAATTACTTCATTTGACTATAGTGGAAAATTTTTGATACTATGAAAATGTGAAGATTGATAAATAAAGAAGTAAAGTAATCCAATGGATTAATTCCAGTATCATCACCAATTATCAACTATATGCTTTGTAGAAAAAACTGAATAATGAACAGAGACACATATTAAACAGGTGTCTTTATAATAACAAGGTTAATTAAACAATTACCTGTTATTTATTGAACATATTGGGGAAATATATGACAACATGATAAAATACTTAAAATAAACAAAATAGATAAGTGTATGAAGTATAGAAATTTAATTAACCTGTCACATATATTACCCAGAGATTAAAGTTTTCTAACATTTTGAGTTATACCAGTTAAGGTTATTATAAAGTGTGTCTCTGTTTTCAAAACGCTCACTTTTATTACTTAGGATATGACTCTTCAGCAAATAAACTTGAATTTGTCAACATGTTGTAAAACTATTTATTACTATACAAGTCATTAAACCAAATTTCTGTACCTGTCAAATGTATTATTTTGATATAGTAATCTTTAACAGGCTATAATATAACAAAATCTGTTGACCATCTGTGACAAATGTAATCCTCTATTGGGTGTTTTTATTATCTATTTTCTTCTCTTTTGCCTATAAGTCCATTGTAGATTGCACTTAACGTCTAACTCTTCAACCTTATCTTTTGCAGTTGCTTTAAAGTAATGTGGTAATTTACTATTCATCAGAGAATGCCAACCAAATCCAAAATGAGATATTACCTCTCAGTAGTTAGAATGGCTTTCCTCAAAAAGACAGAAAAATAACAAATTCTGGGGAGAATGTGGAGAAAAGGAAACTTTCATTCACTTTGATGAGGATGTACAGACACAGTACCGAGACTCCTTCAAAAAGTAAAAATAGAACTTCCATTTGAGATAGCAATTGCACTACTGAGTGGTCATATCAAAGAGATACCTGTACTCCCATGTTTACTGCAGCACTATTAACAATTGAAAAGATAAGGACTCATCCAAGGTGTACATAGGTGGATGAATGAATAGAGACAATGTGATAAGTATGTCCGCCAGAATATTAATTAGCTATAATAGAGAGTGAAATCCTGTTATTTCCAGAAACATTGATGGAGCTGGACTTTATTATGTTAAGTGAAACAAGCCATATATAGAAAGACATATATCACATGTTCTCATTCATTTGTGAAAACTAAAAAGTCAATTTCATAAAAAGAAGGAGTGAAAGAGTTTCCATTAGAGACTGGGATGGGCAGGGAAGGAAGTGGAGATATAAGAAGTTAGATAAGGGCTACAAAAGCACAATTAGGAGGAATTAGTTCTAATGTCACAACAGTTACAGCACAGTAGGCCAACTATTTTTTTTTTAAATAAAAATTAAAGGATGTCTATTCACATCCTTTGACCATTTTTTTAAGATAATGTTTTGTTATTGTTACTGTTGAGTTATAAACATTCTTTATATGGTATTGACCTCTTATTGGCTATATAATTTAAAAATGTTTTCTAGGTTGCCTTTTTATTTTGTTTCCTTTGATGCACGGAAGTTTTTGAGTTCAATTTAGTCTCATTTGTTTATATCTGTTTGCTTTTGTTGCCTATGATTTTGGTGTCACATTCAAGAAATCATCTCCAAATTCAATGCCCTGAAGCATTTCTCCTTGGTTTTCTTTTAGAATTTTTACAATTTTTGTATTAATTAATGTATCTCATGTAACTTTTTAAATTTGATATATTTGAAGGTCCAATTTCATACCTTTGTGTATGGATATTCAGCTTTCCCAAATTTAGTTGTTGAAATTATCCTTCCCAATATGTAGTCTTGGTACCTTATGGAAAATCATTTGGGCATATATGCCATGTGTTATTTTCAGTCTCTGTGTTCTGTTTTATTGATCTATATAATTGCCTTTATACCAATACCATGGTATCTTTATGTGAGTGCTTTGTAAAATGTTTTGAAAATGAAAGTGTGAGACTTCCAAATTTGTTCTTTTATTCCTATATTATTTTTGATATTTGAGGCCATTTGAGATTTCATATTAATTTCAGATTTTTTTGTTTTGTTTCTGCAAAAATGCAATTTGATTTATGATAGGTATTTCATAGAATCTTCACATTGTTTTTGGTAGAATAGACATTTTCATAATACTAATTCATTTGATGCACAGGCACAAGACTACTTGTATTTTTATATTTCCCTTTTCTGCTAAATTTCCCCCTGAGTATGGAGATTCAAATATTATTGTGATATACAAAGACTTTAAAAAAATAATTTTGAGCCTGATCACGGAACTAAAGGGTTATTTATGAATGAGGTACTTCACAGATGGGGAGGATTTCAGTCATCTCTCAAACTTGGCTCAATAAAGAGAGATTTTCAGGGGCTTTTGTGTTGCAAAAGAAATGTTCACAAACATAATGGCTTGAGATGGCATGCATTTACTTTTTCATAGATTCTTTAGATCAGAATACAGGGCACAATTTAAATAGGTCCTCTGCTCAAATTCTCACAAGTTTGACATGAATGTTTTGCTGTGTAAAATTTCATTGAAATGTTACTCCAGGCCCATAAGAATTCAGGACTTTGCAGTTGTAGGAAAGGGACCCTTAGCTTTTAGAGGCTACCTATGACTCCCTGCCACATGGCCCTTTCCATATTGGCTTATAGAAGACCAACAGCATACCTCTTGTGGTTTTTTAAAATGCCCTCCATAATAGGATTGCCTGATGAAATATAGCCCTCCCAGCTTACCTACCTTGTAATTACTGAAAAGTCAACTGATCAGGAGTTTAATTACTTCTTCAGAATGCAATGTGATTTAATCACAGGAGCAATATTCCATTGTGTTCTCACATCTTGTTCATAAGCAAAGGAAATTACATACAATATGTGCACCAAGGGAAAGAAATCATGCCAACAGCTGAGCCAATGGCCTATTTGTTGCAAAGCCTCTCAGTTAACGCTTTTCTCCTAATTCCTAGGCAGGACATCATCAGGTTTTCCCCAAACATACATATTTTGCTTAAATCATAAAACATATATGGAATGTGTTGGTTTCTTTGTGGTAGATAAATACATAAGTCTTTACACTTGGTTATATTTATGCCTAAATGGAAAACTGAAATACTCCTAAGATGTGAAATTTAAAATAACATTCAACTATTTCTGAGTTGTGTTAAAACTCACTCTTAACTTTTCACTCATATGAGAGTCAAAATACTAAAGTATTGATATACGCAAAACAAACTAATTCTGGTATATGATGTCCCTCCTTTTCTGAAGTCCTGCCTTTTGTGAAATCCTGTTTAATTTTAGATGAGAATTGTAGCCAGTGAAATTATAAAAAGCTCAGAAATCGGGACTTTTGAGACTATCAAACATTCAGGTACTGACATTATTTCTTAAAAATAATGGAACAATTCAGAGCTCTCAGACCACTTCTGTACCTCTAAAATCCAGGCACTAACTTCAGAGATAATGTCATATGAAGTAAGAAAAGGAGACAAAATAAAGTTCATTTATCAGTGATCAGTAGGGTTGAAAATTTTGAGAATCAAATATTATTTATGAGAGATTTTCACTTGAGTCTATTTTTGAGGATACTATTAAAGTTTAATGATATCGGTATATGAATAGAATACCTCATTTGATAAACATCCTCTGAATCCTGGATTCTGATTCACATTCTATCACAATCATCTGTTGTTTATACTGAAAGTAAGTTGTGAACATGGTTATCACCTAAGAGTTTGTAGTGATTACAAATTCTTGAGCTCCATCTCACACCTACTAAATCTGTTTTAAAATTTAAAAATATCCCCAAATGATTCAGAAACATTAAAACTTGAGAATCAAGGCCAGTGATCATGGTTATCACTTTCCTCTTTTGAAAATCTTGGATGAAATTGCTTGTGTAACATCTTTGTTCTGTGGTTCTTCTTTTTCCAATCATTTGGAAGTCTTTTGAGAATACACATTCCAAGGCAATGCCACTAGAGTTCTTATGACCCAAACTTTGAAAAGACAGTGTTCATGGTTTTGGATAATCTCTATAGGTTACTCTGATGGGCAACTAGGTTTGGGACATGTTGAACTTGATGATGTCTATGATATTCTCTAGCTGAAAAATGATAAAACTTCATAGTTATATATGTCTCTACTTCAATATATGTATTATCCAATCAATTTAAATAACTTTTCAGAATACAGTGTCTATTTGATTAGGAATAAATTGCTATAGTGCCAGTTTTCCAGGAAGGGCTAACTATAATTGAACAAGAAAGGTTTAGTTTTTGGAGTTTATAGGCAGAGGAATAGATAAGGTTCGTGGAATGGATTCTTTCCCCTCAGCCTCTGCAAAGAAAGATGTTCATAAAACTTAAAATTAATAGAGATATGGAGAACTCTGTTTTCTCAGGACCTGCTAAACAAGAGCTGTTAGGTCACTGAAGCTTCCTGTGTCTTCTGCAACCATCTTCCACTTTAAGGTGGTTAACCAGAAATCAACTTTTATTGTGCTGTTTTTCCAGTTTTTTTTATGAACATACAATTCTTTATATATTTCTGGAACATAATTTAGAGTTTATGTACACATGGAAATTTTATCATACTATTATTTAGTAAGCTGGTTTCCATTATCTTTACTCAAATTAGGCTGGTGGCACTAAACACTTTCAATTTCATTACATCTTTCACGAACATTAAGGATGGTATCGTGGACCATTGCAGTTTATTTTAAACATGATATTAGATAGTCATGTAAACATACAAAGGAAAGATACAATAAAGAAGGCAATGTCTACTTTTCAAACTATATCCAAAGGTTTTCATGCATTTGTTACCTATTTCCTTATCATTGCTTTTCTACTCAATAACTAGATAATCTAGATTTATCTCTTAATTTAATTCTGATGCTGAATATAATTTGTTTATAGTATTAACTTATTGTCTTGATTTTTATATCATAAAATATGTAGAAAAGTAGGATATCATGTAAAATGGCTATCTACATAATAATCATATATTAAGCACCTAGAATGTATCATGTAATTTGCTACATCATTTGCTCAGTTTATTTTCTATTTAATCTTCACAATGGCAACATAAGTTAGGTACTATTATTTGTGAGTCATATTTTCAAAAGAAATATGTAGAAATACATTTTATCCATGAACATACAGCAAATTTAGATTTTGTACTAGAAAAAAAGTGACTTTTACTGCATATTAGCAATAACAAAGGGGTCAAAGCAGAGAGAGATCTCAAGTGTGGCAGTTTAGAATGTTAGAGGGTATAATCCTTTAGTGTTCCAGCTAAAATTGCTGTCTACACAACTTAATAGACACTCAAACACATCTTGAGTTAGTTAATAGGAGCCAGAATATGTGAATAAGCATTTAATCTGGAAGACTGTGCAGCCTCCACATGACCTGGCTGACCAAGGTTATCCTCCTAACTACTTGCAGACCCTTGCCATTACTATCCTCCACAAGCATCATCCTCTCCTTTTCATCCAAGTCAGATCATTTGATGAAGTACTGAGTCCATCTATATTCTTTGCTACCTAAAGGAACATAACTTCATAGTATCATTTCCTAATGAGGGTTATATGGGTGGGGAGCATGTTTATATTGTTATATGGAAAATTACTGAAGGAAATAGATGACTCAGCAGAAAAAAGCCTTAGTTCTGAATTCTGAATGTTCTGGGTAAATGAAGGATTAAAATTTGGTCTAGAAGTTAGAAAAGGGAAGTTCTCTAATATCATTGTGTTGAGTTTCCTTTGGAGATAATATATTTTTCTGTCATCATCAGTGTTTAATTAAAGACAAATTGAAATAATTTAAATGCAAAGGAGTTATATAGAAAGCATAACGCTTAAAGACTATTTATAATCAGATTTTTAACACTTTAAGATTCTAAGTGAGTATTCTGTGTGCTATCCTAAATATTTTAAACTTTATATTTATAGATGAAAGATGAGAGAACAGAGAGACTTAGAAGCCATCTAGGATAATGAAGGATTTTGATTTATATATTATATTTCAAAAAGAGTTAAATATATATTAAAATATTAGTGTTCTTATTTTAAATAGTTTTGGTAAGATTTTAGTGATTGAGAGATAAACACAGAGAAATAAAGACAAATATGAATGTATCTATAATTCTGTATCCATTTTTTTATGTTCAATGTTTTTAAAAGCAAAACCTATTTCAGTATTTTTCTTACAAGCACATGGAAGGACATAAAAACATGTTAAATTTCATAACTTTCTTGTTGTGCTATAAAAATTATATGGCAAAAAAAGAAAAAAAATGGGAAGGTAGTTCAGATTTTCTCATTCAATCTGTTATATATGATGTTCCAATAAAATTTAGTTGTTTTATAATAGTTTTTATAATGGCTTATATAGAAATCATGTCTTTATAGCTTTGACTGTAATTGAAATATTGACAAGATTTATTTTTGATTGTGTCATTTTAAAGTTAATTTTGATTACTTAAAATTTCCTAAAGTGTCTGTTCATTAAATTTTCAAGCACTTCTGCATATAGTAAAATATTAACTTTTTCTACAATTTATACAAATTCTATATCTGTGTTTTACTTTTTTCATAGCTAAGTTTCAAATTTAATCATTACAACTTATGAATTTTCTTTGAATTTTCTAAGTAATATATAATTACATGGATTTGCATATTGTTTTTTCTTCATATTAAAAACACCATGTTAAAAACCAAGATGGAAAGGCTACATACTGGATGTTTCAACTCTGTGACATGAGAGGTCAAAATGCAGCACAAAGGATTTTTAGGGTAGCCAAATTACACTGTTGGATGATATTGATCCTATGATGTAGACATGGAGTTAAAGAACTAGTGTGACATCATGTACAGCCACAAGAATGGGATCTTAATTGGAACAAGTTATACTCCACGAATGTATGTCAATAAATACTCTACTGTCATTCATATCTAAAAAGAATAAATAAAAAAGAGAAAAAAAGAACTCATGTGAGTTTGTGCAAGGAGAATCCTGAATATTGTTTTTTTCTTGCTGATGCAGTGTTTTAGTAAATATTCAGTTGGACCTTCTGTGTTTCCCTCAATTGGAAATGACATTAGGATCTCTGGCATTTTGTATGAGGAAGATACTATCTTTTGCTAAGTTATATAGAGTACAAAGAGCTATTTAAAAAAATAAACACTTCAGACGACTCCTTTTCATTATTTTCAATACCCTTATCTTGGAGCATAAGGTTACATTATAATACAGACATATATTTATTTTGTATTACAGTACATACCACTTTTGATTTTTTTTGGTTTGGTTTGGTTTTGGGTTAATATTGTCTTGACTGGTATGACCTCTGAAATTAATAGCTGCTTTTTTGTCAATTAAAAAAAATAGTATAGAGAGATGGGAAAGTCCAGGGATTCATGATGAGTCATCCACCAAGTCCTATCCAAGACTTCTGTTCCTCTTAATTTTTCTTTGTTTTTTTTTTCCTATTGATGTTTTGAAATATGACTGACATACAAAAAGCACCATATTTTAATATGTATAACTTGATATGTTTGAAGATAAGAATTTATCTGAACTATCAACACAATCTATGCTATAAACATAGCTCTCATCTGTAAAATCCTTAACTTTTGAGAAAAAAAAATTGTATTAAGATTTTAACATGCTTGTACCAATGGCTCAGGAGGCTGAGACAGAAGGTTTGTGAGTTCCACACCAGCCTCTGCTTTAGCAATACCCTAAGCAAATTAGCAAAGCTCTGTCTCTAAATAAATTATTAAAAGGGACTGGGGATGTGGCTTAGTGGTTTGCCCCTGAGTTTGAGCCCTGGTACCAAAAACCAAAAAAAAAAAAAAAAAAAAAAAAAAAAACGATTTTAAATATAAGGAAGTGGTGATCAAAATTTAATTTTCTGTCTCATAACTGCTTGTGGTATTTTTTGAAGTTCAAGAAATATGATAAATATTTGTGTAGTTCTGAATCTACATAATTTTAATCAGATGGCTACTTCAAATATTAGAATGTAGAATAAGAAATAGTCCCACTGGGATGTCCAATGTTTGAAGAGGCATTGGAGGTAAAGTCTTATATTTATTCCTGATGGTGCTTTGGCTTGCTAAATTCAGTTGTGATTTTTATCCAGTTTTTTTTTTAATTTGAATGGGCACATTGTGATTCAATGAGTCTTGAATTTATCCCAAGATTCTGCATTTTTAACAAACTCTCAGGTAATGTGCAGTGGCAAGTCTGAGCTTGTTAGAGAGTGGTTTTTAATATAGCTGAATGCTTGCAATATCTGGAGACTTTTTAAGAACACAATTGGAATATGAGAAAAGTTATTGACTTTAGTATTTTCTGAAGCTCTGAAGGAGATGCTAATTGCTTGTCATGGTCAAATATCACTGGCATTAAAATTTCAACCACTCTTCAAACTCCAAGTCAGTTTTCCTCCTTCATAAGCTTCTCCTTTATGAACTCTTCCCTATCAATTCCACTTTTCACATTTCTCCTTGGCAGTCTGCAACACCTTCTAGTCAAAGTCACAAGATGTACCCTTACTTTTATGAATTCATTGCATATTCAATGTATTACCTATGCAGTAAACACACAATGCAGTTGTACATGAACTGATGGAGTTCTCATTAGCAAGAAACAAACTTCTCAATTAGTAGTAACTAATATTTGAAAAGCAATTTCACATATTTGCGTTTTTTTCCAAAGAAACCTTCCATTTTAAGTTCTTTTCATATCTCAGTAAACAGAGAGGAGAAGTAATCTTTAACATTGATAATAAGTGCTAGAGTAAACGTCATAGACTGGTTATTTGACAATTACCATTTGACTGGAGTGAGATGATATCTCAGTGTAGTTTTGATTTGCAATTCCCTGACTGCTAAAGATGTTGAAATTTTTTTGTGTGTATTTGTTGGCCATTTGAATTTCTTCTTTTGAGAAGCATCTGTATTATTCTTTTTCCCATTTATTGAATGGTTTGTTTGTTTTTGTGGTGGTAAGTTTTTTGGGTTCTTTATACATTCTGAATATTCACGCCCTATCTGAAGAGCTGGAGGCAAAGATCTTCTCCCATTCTGTAGGCTCTCTTCACATTCTTCATTGTTTCCTTTGTTATGCAGAATTTCGTGCCATCCTTATGATTTTTTAAAAATTTTATTTCTGGGACTTTAGAGTCTTTTTAAGGAAGTCATTTCCTTTGCCAGTATTTTGGAGTGCTGGGCCTACAATTTTTCTAAATGCTGCAGTCTCTGATAAAATTCCTAGGTCATTGATCTACTTTGAGTTGGCTTTTGTGCAGGGCAAGAGATAGGGGTTAATTTTATTCTGCTATATAAGGATTTCCTGTTTTTCCAGCACCATCTGTTAAAAAAGCTATCTTTCCTCCAGTATGTGTCTTTGGCACTTTTGTCTGTTATGAGATACCTGTATTTATATGGGATTGTCTCTGTGTCTTCTATTCTATACCATTGCTCTTCAGAAAAAGTGTTGGTGAGGATATGGAACAATGGTATACTTATACATTTTTTGATGTGACTGCAAAATAGGGCAACCATTTTAGAAAACATTATGGATATTCCTCAAAAACCTAGGAATGGAATCACCCCATGACCCAGCTATTTCACTCCTCAGTGAGATCCAAAATTAGCACAGTATAGGGATATTGCCACATCAATGTTTATAGCACAGTTCACAAGAAGCAAGCTATGCAACCAATCTAGGTGCCCATTCAAGCTGAATGGATAAAGAAAATGTGGTATATAAGCACAAAAGAATATTTTAAAGAAATTATGATATTTGCTAGTAAATAGATGGAAATAGTCAACATTATACTAAGTCAGATAAACCATACTCAGAAATCCAAAGGAAAATATTTTCTCCAATATGAGGAAGCTAATTCAAAATAAGGAGGAGAGAGAAAGACAGGTGAGGGAAAAGGGAGGGAATTCCATCCAAAGAGAAGAAATATCTGTGAATGGGAGAGATGGATTAGAGTTAGGGGGAAAAGGGAGAGAATAAGAAAAGTCAATGGAATGAATCTGACCTAACTTCTCTATGTACACATATGAAATACCACAGTGAATCTCACCATCATGTATATGTACAAGATAATAATTTTTAAAAAATCTCTAAGTAAATGGCAGAAAGATGATAGAATAGAGGAAAGAGAACAGGGGGAGGAAGGAGAGGAAGGACTGAGGAAGTACTGGGGACTGAATTACAGCAAATTATATTCCATGCTTTTATAATTATAAAAGTCTAAATTAACTTCAATATTATGTATAATTAAAAAGAACCAATAAATTAAAAATTAAAGTAGTAAAAACACAAAACTGGTTATTTGATTTTAAATACAGTGCCTATGTGTTTCCCATTACACTACATCCTATTTGTATCGTCTAAGGAAAAATAATGGATATACTTTATGTTCCCTTAGCAATCAGATAAAATTCCCATACATTGATTCATTTAAAGCAATCTGTATCTATCTTGATAACAAAGTTTTGCCAAGGAGTTTATTTGAATTAATCAGTCTGGATATTAGAACAGGCAAATAATTTTGCCAGAAACTCCTTGGTTCAGGTTGTGGGGGAATATGAGTTTAAAACATCTGTGTGGATGTCTTCCAAAATTCTAATTGTCCTTAAACTTTGCATCATTTCTTTAGGAAGAATACAGACTTGCATATTCATATGTGCCAAAAGTCAGGCAAGTTCTCTGCTTGTTTACATCATTTTAATGCTCAACATAGCCAAAGTAGAAAGTATGACTTCAATTCCCTTTTTTTTTTGAAGAAGTAAATACAGGCACAGACTTGTTAAGTAACTTTCCTAAAGGCATGTCATTCATTAAATGGCAAAGCTAGTACTAAAACCTGGTCAGTCTTCACCATTCATCCTCTAATTCAGTAATGAGAAAAAATTTATAAACTTTTATTTTAACAGAGCGTTAATCAGTCAATAACTGTCTATGGTTCCTCTCCTCACTAGAATGGCTGAGTTTAGCCCAATGTATAAGGGTGAAGTCTAGAATATGTACTGTGTGGATCTTTACAGAAAATGTTTGCAGATGCCTCCTTTAAACTAATGTCCAATTAGTTAAATACTGAAGTATGTGTTGATCATTGACGCTATTCTACCTATGGGGTACTTAATTTTTTCAAATACTTATTTAGAAGCATAAGTTTGCACAATGCTTTCATCTTTTATTTAAAGCACCTTCGAATTCTTTAGCTAAATAAGTATCACAATCATTGTATAAAATAGGAAGGTCAATAATTATTTTCCCCTTTAAAAAGATAAGAAAAGTCAATGCAAGTAAATGTAATGTTTGCAAATCTCATGATGAAGACCTCCAAATTTTGAGGCTATGCCACCTGATATCATGAGGCTAATGCTATCTCAGTATATCACTAAATTTCACAACAGCTTTAATAGACTCATTTTTATCTAGTAAATAGGTAGTGCTTGCCTTTTCCTGGATTTGTGTAGGCTTTTCATACAGGTTAATCCATTCCAGTCTCCTAACAAACCTGAGATAAGTGCAATAATTAATGTTACTTAACATTAATAATGACATTAATGATAAAACTGAAAGTTACATGGCAAAAAGTATATTGTAGATGGCAGTTAAAATTACTAATTAGATGATATTAAGATAAGGAGCTTATTAGGATGAGCCAGGAAACTACATGAGTCCTTAAAAACAGTTTTCTCTGCCTGGTGGTAGAAAAGAAAGCCTGAGAGGCTCAAAATGTAAGAGCCATTCAATCAGAGGAATACAGCTGCTGTTCTTAAAGAAGTAAATTGTGACATAGTAGGAGGGCCCTGGAAGACCACAGCACAGAAATTTGAATAGCTTCTAGAAGATAACAGTGGCTCTGGTTGATATCTCACAAGCAACAGGTGATCTTATTCCTAATTGCACTAAAATGCCTCTGTCAGCAAAGTGAATGAGATTGGGAGTTGATTCTTTCTCAGTCAGATGAGCATTAAATAATACTGTCAGAATTCACCGTTTATAGTTTCCATGAATAGGGAGTCTAACATGGCTCAACCATGTTTTATTAGCTCAAAGTATTATATTTAAGAAGCTATGATAGAATCTTGAGTTTCTCCAGAAACCTGTAGGTACTTCAGGTAAATATATTCTAAGACCAACCCTCACCAGAATTCTCTATAAGAACACCTGCCAACTATAGTTAGAATTTTTTCCTCACAAACCAAAGTAACCCCTGTATTTAAAACATGTAATAGTCTATAATGAGAAAATTATCACAATGAATATATGTTTATGTTTAGGCAAATCTGGGCCTTTGCTTATAATTGGTGGAGAATTCCCTACTTTATTTGCCTTCCTCAATAAACTCCTTTTATAAAAATCAGAAAATGGCAGATACATACTTCTAGAGCCTTCTCTGAAACTTGGGCACCAAAGCCAAGCCTTGGATTTTCATTTGGGGTTAATGATACAGGGAAAACCATAGGTGGCAAGAGAGGCAGCAATATTGCCATTCTAGAGTATCAAGTAAATTATACTAATGGCTTCCATGGAGTCCTTTAGTCCTGTAGGTAAAGGTAAAGGTAATGTGTGTGGGTTTGCTAACCTGTGCTTCTGAGTGAGCAAGCATGAATGATCAGCAAATCAGGAAGGTACAAGAAAACACACCTATACATGTTTATGAAAAGTCCTGAGATTTGCCTTTTCATTGTACAGGAAAGAGCTAATATGGTGTCCCTGAAACTTATCCTGAAAAGTCTTGGTAGCAAATTTATCCATATACATCTGCAAACCTGGGTTTTTAAAAGCATTATTACCACTCACTCTCTGAGTGGCACATTATGCCCACCATGGGTATAGAATGTGGTTTTTGCTGAATTCCTGCTTCTCTTCTAGAGCTCTATAATTTTGTTATAATGCTAGATAGAGGATTTCTACTAGAAAGCCTCCAAGAAAAATACTACATATAAAGTCTCTAATGAGCTTCTCTCAGAAGAAACAACCTACACATATTGCTTCATTTATGGTGTTGGGGAACAGTGGGTTCTTGTGACTTCTCCTGGGAGTGGGACAGCATAAGAAAAAAAAAAACCTGCACATAGACTCTCACAAGCAACACCTGCTTTTCTTCCTTATGCTGTGGCTACATATACTTATTAAATTGCTATAATAAATTGTATACCTCATATAACTATAAGCAGAATCCCACAAATCATAGCCAATCTCCTAGATTTGGGGTCTTGAGGATTTTGACCATATCTGTAGTCTCCTGACCATGACTGACAGTAGGTATTGCATTCATTTTTGGAAATAAGAAACCATTATTCAAACTGCTGAAGACATTTTGCAGGTTATAGTACTGTGTAATGTGGGGTCAAGAAACAAAACTATGTGGATCTAATGAAATATCTATAAAATTATTCAATTAAAGAGTACACTAGATTAAAATTTAAAGTGTATTCTAGGCCTACTCTATTCCCATCGTATAATCTCTGCTTCCTATGAAAATCTTTATCACTTAGCAATTTCTCTATAGAGTCCTTCAGTAAATATTCCCTAAACTATCAGTGCCAACCATAATCTAAACTCTGCAAGTAACAGGTACAATCTGTGTAGTGCACTCCATATTTTGCCAGTTCTGATTGTAAGAAAACCCACCTAGCAATAACCCACAATTGCATGTGGCCCCTCTATGTGCTCACTCTGTTATCATTTTCTGGTCCGTATCCACAGTTTCTAATACTTATATGATTTAGAGATTATGAATTTCAGATGTCTGCTTTTAGTCTAAAATTTTGATGCAATTACAATTGGATATGAACTGATAAAATGGTAGAAATTTATATTAATATTTGTAAACCCAAACTATCTGTCAATTTTCTGTGCCTCTCACATTTGGGATTAGCTCAAAATTTTTTGGCCAGATGAAGCTCTGTTTAAAGAGCAAAATCTCTGTTGAGTATTTAAATGCAGTGTTCATTGCCCTAAACTTACTGAGTCAAGTCATGTCTTCATCAGAAAATCTTGCTTGTTAATTCTTTTATGTACTATTTTCCAAATATCTATACCTATTGATATTTGGTATGTAATTTCTGGTGAAATGTTCAAATATGTAACTCATTTTTCAATTAGGTTATTATTATTATTATTATTATTTATGTCTTTTTCTGTGTGTATGTGTATATGTATGTTACACTACTCAGTTGTAGAAATCCCTTATATATTTTTGAGTTGTAAATGTTTCTTTTATACTTTGGAGTTTAACTCCTAATCAGATATATGGTATGAAAATATTTCTCCATTCCCTTGGATAATTATCATTCTATTGATTGTTTACTGTATTGTGCAGAAGATTGTTTCTTTCCTTTTGCTGTGTTATTTTTCATATACATGAAACTATTGACAAATCATAGGTCATGAAGGTTATTTCTATATTATTTCTCATTTTTTATTAAATTTGGACATTTGAACTTGAACACTTCTTTGAAATTTTCTGATTCACAAAAATTGTATATATTTATGGCTAGAAAATGAATAGGAATATGTTGGTCAGAGAATAAAGCATTTCAACGAGGAACAAATTTCAAGAGCGATGTACAAACTGACATTAGTTAATAACAATGCATTGTATATTTTACAACTGTTAAGAAAGTAGATTTGTAAGTATCATCACCACAAAAAAATTAAAAATATGAGGCAATAAATTCATTTGTTAGCTTGATTTAGACCTTCCAGAATTTTCACATGTATCAAAACATCATGTTTACTCGACTATTTTTTTCCTAAGTTTTCAATCTATTTTGAGTTGATATTTGTATGTCATTTAAGAATTCAAACCATCCTTTTGCATGTAGATTTTCCTGTTTCCCAGTAATGTTTGTTTTAGTAAAGATTTTTTTTCCAATTGGATATCCTTGGCACCCTCATCAAAAATTAGTTGGCGATAAATGTGTAGTTTATTTTTCTTAGTTCTCCACATTATCCCCAGTCATCAGTGAAATTGAAATAAAAAAACACAATGAGATATCACCTCACACTTGTCAGGATGAATATTCAAAAACAAAAGCAAAACAACAAAAGACAATAGAAGTTGGTGACATAGAAATCTGAATTCTTACAATGCTGGTGGAAGTGCAAAATGATAGCAGACCCTACAGAAAACAGTAGGGAGATTATAAAATACAAAAATTTTTGTTCATTGTCCTAAACTTACTGAGTCAAGTCATGTCTTTTATTTAAAAATAAAACTTACCATATGATTCAGCAGTTCCTATCTGGATAGTTATGTAGACAAACTGAAATCATAGTCTCATTGCAGTTTATTGCAGTTATTCACAGTAGTCAAGCTGTGAAATGCCTTAATGTACCTTCAGCTATGTGATAACTCTAGAGTTACAGAAATTTCCATCATGTTTTCCTGTCAGTAACTAGTTCTGTCATTGAAACTAACAACAGTATTGCTGAGCATTTGACATTGCAGAAATAAGGAGCAAATTGCAGAATTCTGAGAAAACTAACCAACAAGCTTTTGATCCTACATTAACAAAAGGTTTGACTGTATTTCTTTACATAAATAAAGCTCAGTTAATGTTACTAAAATATTTTCACCTTTCCTTTAAAAGTTGGCACTTAAAGGTTTCATACTAATCTCCAATTTCACTTATTGGCTTGAAATTAATCCTTTTAAAATTCTTGAAATATGCATATGCATAAATTATTAACTAAAATTAGGAATGACTTTATATTTGGACTTGATACAAAGAGAAAAAAAATCATGCCTAATTCCAAGTGTAATGCCCGGCTTTGTGGATGAAGAGAGTAATTTCAAGGTAGAATTAAAAATTCACACTTTTCTCTTTGCAGATTTTAACCTCAATTGAATTAGGCATAACTTTTTATCAAACTGACTTTGTAAAAGTTTAGTTGTACTTTAATGTTATTTTTATCTCCTTATGCACTTAAATCTCTAAGGGAAAAGAGAAAAAATGGAAAACACTCTGATGCTTTCTGACATCTAGATTTCATGAGGTTTATCATGCATTCTTACTTATAAGGATGATTAATAAATATTTCTTAAAGTAAATTTGTCGAAGTTCTAAAAGGTCTCTCTACTATATTTGAGAATCTTTAGGCACCAAAAGTAATCTACATGGTACAATCTCTGCTATTAAGAAAAGTAGAGAGACAAGCCTATTACAGGAGAAAACATAACAATATCATAATATATGAATAATGTAAATAATGTATGATGATATGGATTGAAATTGAAAGTTTTAAAGGTCTTTATAGAAAATTAGTAGCTTTAGAATAATATAAAATAACAAGGGAAACCTGAATAGAAGAATAAAATAGAGAAATAGAATGATAAAACAGGAAAGAATCAGTCAAAAATTAGGTTGAGCAGAAGGTTCACAGTGGGGTGCAATAAGAATAATGTATACAGAAAACATTCAGCATTTAGTTTTTCATATAAATTTTATATTTTTATTTATATTATTATTATATATTTTATTATTATATTATTATTTTGTTGTATATTTTCATATAAATTTTATATTTTTATTTTATTTATATTTTATATTTATATTTTTATTATTCAGAAATCAGCATGGTTACTTTGTTAAAATTCCTCATGTTGATCAGTCTGATCTTCATTGAGATTCATATATGCAAAACACATTTGGGCAGTTCTATTTGTCTTCTGTCCTGTCACTTGGGCCAAGAGTGGACAGAAGATCCAGATTTTTTAAAGACTCAACTGTGGGGACACCACCCGTGGGCTGTTACAGCATCTTCACTTGGCCTAGAGCCAAGAAGGTTTTGATTTGGCATTGCACTGTGGCTCCTCCAACTCTGTGTGATGCACAAGTGATCTCTGTCTTTGCTGGGCTAGGAAGCCCCCTTTCTCATACCTCCAGACTTGGGTGTTACCCACTAGGCTTGGACTGGCCCCCTGTATAAATAAAGGCAACACAGGCTAGCTCGCTCTCTTTCCAGCGTGGAAGCTGGACTCTTAAGGTGGAAGAGCTGTCCTGTCCCTGCTCTTTAAAACTATTTTCTGTGTCCTTTGATTTTTCGCCACATTCCTCTCTTAGCCATATTCGCAGCCATCCTACATCACACCCAGGAAACCCATATTCCATTGACTGCACAGTTGTGGGGGAGAGTATAGATTGGGGTTCAGAGACCAACTGGTCTGTTTCTCACTGATGGTAAAAATGAAAGAGATTTAAAATTTGGAAGTTTGATGGGGTTGTACTATACAGATGGAGAAGCCCTAGACAACTGTTTTGAGGAAGAGGATTAAAGATGATGTGAAGAGATACAAGAAGTCAGAAGAAATTGCCAGCCCATGAATGCTCTCCAGTTGGTGTTTCTCTCTTCCTTCCTTCTTTCCTCCGTGTATCACTCCTTCCTTTAACTTCATTAGCTAGACTAAATAGGTTCTTTAACATGAATCTGTAAGAACACCTAGGATGAGACTGCTGATGTGAGATACACACACACACACACACACACACACACACACACAGGCATACATATTCATTTGTGTATGTACATAATATTGTAGGAGCAATTCTATCTATCAATACAAGGTCAGCACAAATCAATTATTATGTAGTAGAACTCATAACCTATTATCTCCAATACCAGAACTAAGGAAATGTATCTATTTTCATATCATATCATATAAAATGCATTTGCAATCATCAGTTTAGTGATACATGAAGATTAATGGAATTATCCAAATTAATAACAATATGTAGGAAAATAATTTATTTGAAGGTTTTTAAAACTTTCTATACATTTTCAGGATGAAGACTTTTCCATTCCACATAGTCAAATTAGAGTCTCTGTTCATAGTACTGGGAAGCTGAACAAAAATTACATATGATTAAAAGAGAAAATTATTATGGTATAAACTTTGTAAAGCAATAATAATGTGCATAGAAACAACCCTATGAGGTTTAAAAGATCATGCTCATTTGTGAAACCGTGTTTAATTTTTAATAATGGCTAACTTTTGGAGACCATTGGGTCATTAAATAAAATCCAAACTCCGCAAGATATTTGGAACATAAAATGATTGCCAGTGTAAGTGAATGTTAAAATCATTTTGAAGAGAGTATATGTAAGGAAATGCTCTCCATTTTGGGTTTCTGGTACAGCATGTGGGGTGTATAGAGGAAGAGATACACAAGTTTAAACAGGGACCAAACCATTCAGAGCAGAAAAGAATTGAGAGAAAAATCTTTATCAAACATCAGTGAAGATATCACTGACTTTTACTGACATATATATATATATATATATATATATATATATATATATATAGCATTGTCAATAACTGTATAAAGTTCTCAAAAGTTATAGAAATATCAACAGTAGAATTACTATAGAGAGAAGAAATAATAGGACCAAAAAGTAACTGCCACATGACAGGAGAAAGTACTAAATAGGGCAGAGATTTTCCACGGGGCTTTGAAGAGTTTGCCACAGAGTAGAGGGTGATGGCATGACTTACAAAGCAAAAAAAAAAAAAACAATGAAATTCTGAAGAATACATAAAATTATTTGGACTCCATATTTAACACCAGACTGGTGTAGACTGGAAGTCATTTTACTTGTGAAACAAATTATCCTAATAGCTAAAATTCACATTGGTAGCATTTCAAGTACAAATAAATTTTTTGAAACTTAGGATTTAATATGCACAAAGTTAGCACTTGGTTTACAAATTATGCACAGAGATACCAGTAATATAATTGGGACGTAGAGTTGATTACATTCTTTAATTTATTTTGAAATAATCTCTTTGTTTCAGCCTTTCAGAAGAATCTATCTATCCATACACTTTCTTTAAAACTTTAGAGATCAGTATAGAACCAAATTTCCAAATCTGTATTATATTTAGTGTATGTTATTCTTTAATGAAATACAGAGTCAGAAGTGTGCTCCAAGTTTCTTTGAACTTTTAGAACAAATTAGTTTCTGATATGGATTAAAGTAGTCATTTGATGAAAGAAAGTATTTCCAGAAATGGTGAATTTTGAAAGCTGTATTTCCAACAAGCTTTTTGTTTTTGGAATACATGTCTAAGTCATGTCAGTGTTTTAAGCCCAGAGGGAGTATCCCCCTTTTATTCCACATGGGAGTGTGTGTCTTTCCTGAGCTTTTACTACATTGATGGCATGACATTCTCCACTCCTCCCATGATAATGATGGTAATCCTAAAGGCAAATTAAGGAAAATGGATATATGTTTACATATTTTTTGAGGTTTGTCATTACTGCAGTGTTAAGAATAAAATTGTCAGAGATTGGCCAACAGTAGCATAGAGTAGTTAACACAAAAAGCAACCAAACAAAATAGCCACGTTCCTACCCAAAGTTATTACCTATCAAGAATTTCTGAGGTACTATGAATGGATGGGTAATTCAAACCTAGTACCATGTTGTGGAGAGAGAATAGAGAATCTGGGAGGCCAGGTAGACTTTGAAGGACAGAGTAGAGAAGTGTATGAATGAAAGATAGTTCCCAGACAGATCACTGAAGATCTGTACAGAGTTTCCTCAAATCTTCAGTTCAATATTGATTAAAAAGAAATGTGGAGGGTTGGTTTTGGGGTGAAGCTTCTAGAAGTGGGACTGCTGGAATCAACAGAAGCCAGAAGAGGCAGGGAAGTTTCTTCTCAGTGGCTTGCATGGAGCATACACCTGCCAACACCTAGGGTTTGCATGTGTTGCCTCCATCACTGTAAGAGAAGAGATGTCTCCTGTTCAGTCACCTCATTTGTGCTCATTTGTTAGATTATTCCTAGGAAACTAGTGTAAATATAATAGAAATAATTCTTTTTTTTTAAAAGAGAGAGAGAGAATTTTTTAATGTTTATTTTTTAGTTTTCGACAGACACAACATCTTTGTTTGTATGTGGTGCTGAGATTTAACCCAGGCCGCACGCATGCCAGAGGAGCGTGCTACCGCTTGAGCCACATCTCCAGCCCCCAAAAGAAACAATTTTTATAGGGGAAGATAAACAAAAAGCAAAGTCAAAAAACAAATGGGAAAAAAATGGTAGCAACTCATGTAAGAAATGACTAATATTATATATACAAGAGAGTATATGTAACATGGAAAGAACTTTTGTACATCAGTATTTTTTAAAAGCCAAGCTCTTAACAGAAAATGGACATTAAGTCTTCTGATAATATTCTCACTGTTTTGTTGAGACAATTAAGAGATAATTTATGAATAACCCCCTCCCCACCCCAGGAAAAACTCTAGAAGATCCATGAGAGAAAGAAAGAAAACAATAACAGCAAAAGAAAGAAAATAAAGGATAATATTTTGGTGCATTGGGGCATGTCTGTAATCCCAGTAACTCTGGAGACGGAGACAAGAGGATCTCAAGTTCAAGAGACCTAGTCTTGAGAATTTAGTAAGACACTCACTCAAAATAAAAATGTAAAAGTGCAAGGCATATAGCTCAGTGGTATGGTTCTCATGTTCACATTCAATCCCCAGTACCACGGTTGTGGGGAAGAGAGGCCACCATTGATCAAGAAATTATCAGATCCCTTCAAAGTTTAAATGCTCAAAGTTGCTAATGTTGCAGACCTTATACAAACCCTGTCACTACTTTGGCAAACTCCAGTATGAACATGCTTCTCAAAGATTCAAGAAGTTCAACAAAACCACCAGAAACACAAAGAGATGAATAGAACTCCTTCAAGACATATCATAATAAAATTGCTCAAAATTATTAATAAAGAGACAAATTTGAAAGTAGCCAGAAAGGACACATACAAATGGGGAAGGAAGACAATGACAGAATATTTCTGGCTACAGAAAAACATAAAGAAGAACATCTTTAAAGAACTAGAAGTATAAAATGTCAACTTAGAATTTTATACCCAGTAAAACTATTTTTCAGAGGTAAAGTGAAATAAATAGTTTCCTGAACAAGAGCTGAGAGAATTAATTACTATCAGATGTGACCTCCAAGGAATGTTAGAGACATCTCTTGAGGCAGGAAGAAAAATACTCCATGGAATCCTGAATTTTTTCCAATTATTAGGAGCAGAGAAAATGTTAAAATGTAAGTAAACAAAACTTTTTTTATTTATAAAAAAAATCTATCAAAGATAATTCAGAGGTTAAAACATTAATAAATTATCTGAGTATTCTTAAAAATCTTATTTGTGATAGTAGGTACATGGGATTCCATTTCTTAAAGCACATAATTGCAATCTAAAATCTATAAGAAATTTTTTGTAAAACACCTCAAAATAATTGTGTTTGCTAAGGGAAGAAAGATTATTTTTGTCATAACCTAAATAATTTCTGATTATCAGGGACATGAAAATTTTTTCTATTTACAATTAATTAGTATCATTTTATGACATTTTATTGTTTTTTTAATTTCTTGGCATAAAATGTTTCCATCATTGTTCATTAAAACTACCATAATAATATCACATTAAATTATACTAATATAATTTAATATCATACAATAAAATTACAATAAGTATGTTAAGTAGAAAATTAGTTTATAATTAGAGAACTGCATATTGATAATACACCAAATAGTGTCATATTGGCCATTTTTTAAAGGGTGCCTATTTAGATTGGTCTAATCGATTGGTTTATTAGTCTGACCAGTTTCTCTGCTTTTTGCTGAAGATAAAAACACAGGATTATCTAATGTAAATTAATGGATTTTTTCCTCTTAATTTTAAAATTGTAGGTACAGTAAATACACAGGGAAGAAAGTCTCAAAATGTACTAACAAAGAATTAAATAATGTTTAAGGAATAATTTAGCCTAGTTGTAAGCCATGCAATGCAGTTACAGCAGACCCTCCATATGTGGTTCTCTTAAACAGTGTATTACCAAATTTCAGTGTTCTTTACTGTAAAATAAAGAACAACAGAGTGCTCATATGTGTGGGTGTTTTCTGCACAGTGCAATTATTTCAAGCAATCCAAATGGAGTTACTCAAACCCCATTATTTGAATGAATTTTATATAATGAAAAGTGACATTGCTGGGATTTGATTCTAAATATTTTAGCCATAAAGCTCAATTATTTTTATGAAAATTGTGTTATTTCTCAATGCCCTTGATGTTGACACTTTTTGATATATATATAAATTATGTTTAGCTCTGGCCTCAAATTTTATCTTGAGGACAGATATTTAAAAATATTATGAAATATGTTATTTTCTATTATGAGCTATTCCACAACTGTCAAATATACTGCTATTAAGGAACTCAACAATCGTACCCCTTTTACCATACTCAGTATGTTGACATTTCCTTTAAATCAGGGGTGACAAGACAAGTATATATTTGGCTGTTATCTTAGGGGTTTGATTAATGGCAGCTGGATATACTGAATTTCCAGCTCCTCAGTTTAAAAATATTGCATTTTTAGTCATTTAAAACCAAACTCTTTTTTTTAGAATCCATTAGTCTTCCATGTGGAGACCTTCTCTTCATCTCTAAATAACTTTCCTTATATTGAACTATTTAAGTACTTGAATATAGAAAAGAAATTATACTTGTGTAGATCACTGATACCAAATATATTTTTTTCCTCTCCCTCTTCTCCACTTCATTCTATAACAGGGGTTTTAGATTGTTGTGGTCTTTGGACCAGCAGCATCAGAATGACCTAAGAACAAGTAAGATATGAACATCTTCAGCCTTGCCACACTTATGCTACATAAGCTCTTGAATTGGGCCCCAGAAATCCATTTTAACAGGTTGAAAAACCACTGATCTAGATATATAATATTGCTATTTCTTTTTGATCAAATGTGCTTCTGTAACTTCAAGATATATACTTTTTTGCTTACCCAACACTTGAAACTGATATTATTTAAATCCTTAAACTTCAGCAATTGGATAAATGTAAGCCTCATTTTCTTGATTCCACATTCGACATTTTCAGTGACAAATCCTAAATGATGGAAATTATGCCACAGTCTTGTCTTTGGATTATTTAATGGTGGCTCAGAGATGGTAATTTGTATTGCACTAATAGCTTTTCTCACTATAGTCATGTAGGTTGTGACAGATAAAAAATAAAAATATAAATAACCAGGAAAAGAACAGGTAGGAGTACAACACCAAATGTCCAATTTAATGTCCATCAAAACCTGGAATTCACTCTCAACCTGATCATATATGTCTTCTGAATATCTTTTGATAACACATTAGCATTTCCTGGGTTTATACTTTGGGGAAGCTTCTCTTTTGATAACTGAAGGTTTCGGTCAGCAATGATTCCTAGAGGTTTGTACACTAATGCTGATCTGAACATTATCATGGGAAACTGACTTTTTTATTAGTTCAAAACAATGCCAGGTGAGTTAGAAAATTATCTTTATGTCAAAGTTAGTACTTTATTATTAAGATCCCCAAAGATGGCTTCTCTATACTTCTTGGGGCTTCCTCTTTCCAGAAAAGTGGGATAAGGTTGTCTTTGAAAAGGCTGGAAAACTGTGTGAGTGAGTTATATCAGAGACTCACTTCACTCCAATATTTTCATCCTATTTAATGTTCCAGAAATCCACATCAAATTTCCTTTCTTTTTAAATGAGTTTATTTTTTTAAATACATGACAGAGGAATGCATTACAATTCTTATTACATATATAGAGCACAATTTTTCATATCTTTGTATATAAAGTATGTTCACACAAATTCATGTATTTATACATGTACTTTGTTTCTGTTTTTTTTTTACATTACAATTCTGATTACACATATATACCACAATTTTTCATATCTCTGTTTGTATAAAGTACATTGACACTCAATCCGTGTCTTCATACATGTACTTTGGATAATGATGTCCATCACATTCAACAATCCTTGCTTGCTAATCCCCTGCCTTCTCCCTTTCCCTCCCTCCCCTCTTTCCTATTTAGAATTCATCTGTTCCTCCCATGTTTCCCCTCACTACCCCACTATGAGTCAGCCTCCTTATATCAGGGAAAACACTCGGAATTTGTTGTTTTGGGATTGGCTAAATTCACATAGCATTATCTTCCCAACCCCATCCATTTACCTGTAAATGCCATGATTTTATTCTCTTTTATTGCTGAGTAAATTTCTATTGTGTATATATACCACATTTTTTTGAGAAAGAGAAAGAGAGAGAGAGAGAGAGAGAGAGAGAGAGAGAGAGAGAGAGAGAGAGAGAGAGAATTTTTAAATATTTATTTTTCAGGTTTTGGTGGACACAACATCTTTCATTAAGTTGATTCCCAAGTATCTTTTTTTTTTTTGAGGTTATTACAAATAGGTAGTTTTTGTCATCTTCTTCCCAGAAGATTTGTCACTGATATACTGAAATGCCTTTGACTTATGGGTGTTGTTTTGATATCCTGCTAATTTGCTGAATTCTTTTACTAGTTCTAGAAGTTTCCTGGTGGAATCTTTTGGGTCTTCTAATATAGTATCACATCATCAGCAAATAGTGCTAATTTAAGTTATTCTTTTCCTATACATATCCCTTTGATTTATTTCATCTGTCTAATTGCTCTGGCCAGTGTTTCAAGAACTATGTTGAATAGAAGTGCTGAAAGAGGGCAACCCTGTCTTGTTTCAGTTTTTAGAAGTAATGCCTTCAAATTTTCTCCATTTATAATGATGTTGGCCTGAGTCTTAGTGTAGATAGCCTTTACAATGTTGAGATATGTTCCTGTGATCCCTAGTTTTTCTAGTGTTTTTAACATAAAGGGGTACTGTATTTTGTCAAATGCTTTTTCTGCATCTATTGAGATGATCATATGACTCTTAAATTTAAGTCTATTGATGTGATGAATTACATTTATTGATTTCCATATGTTGTACCAACCTTGCATCCCCGGGATGAATCCCACTGGATCATGATGCATGATCATTTGATACATTTTTGTATTTGATTTGCCAGAATTTTATTGAGAATTTTTGCATCTATGTTCATTAGAGATATTGGTCTGAAGCTTTCTTTATTTGATGTGTCTTTTTGCGATCAGGGTGATACTTGCCTCATAGAATGCCTTTGGAATTACTGCCTTCTGTTTCCTCAAATCAATTGAAGAGTATTGGCATTAGTTCTTCTAGGTATTGTAGAATTCTGCTGTGTATCCATCTGGGTTGGGCTTTTCTTGGTTGGTAAGTTTTTGATGACTTCTTCTATTTTCTCATTTGATATTGTTCTGTTTAAATTATGTATATCTTTCTGACTCAATCTGGAAAAATAATAAGACTTAAGAAATTTGTTAATGCCTTTAATGTCTTCTATTTTATTGGAGTATAAGATAAGATTTCAAGATAATTTCTAATTATCCTCTGTATTTCTGTAGTGTCTGTTGTGATATTAACTTTTTCATCACATAGGCTGATAATTTGAATTCTTTCTCTCCTTCTCTTCATTAGCATAGCTAAGGGTCTGTCAATTATACTTTTTTTTCAAAAAACCAACTTTTGTTTTGTCAATTTTTTCAATTGTTTCTTTTGTTTCAATTTAATTGATTTCAGCTCTAATTTTAATTATTTTTTGCCTTCTGCTGCTTTTGCTACTGGTTTGTTCTTCTTTTTCTAGACTTTGAGATATAGTATGATGTCATTTATTTGTTGACCTTTTCTTTTTTTAAGGAATGAACTCCATGCAATTAATTTTCCACTTAGTACTGTTTCATATTTTCCCAGAGATTTTGATGTTGTGTCTATGTTCTCATTTACCTCTAAGAATTTTTTAATCTACTTGATGTCTTCTATGACTCATTGTTAATTCAGTAGCATATTGTTTAGTCTCCAGGTAATGGAAAAATTTTTATTTTTTTATTTTGTCCTTGATTTCCAATTCCATTCCATTATTATCTGATAAAATGCATGGCAGTATCTCTACTTTTTTGTATTTGCTAAGAGTTGCTTTGTGGACTAGTATATAGTTTATTTTAGAGAAGGATCTATGTGCTACTGAAAACAAAGTGTATCCATTTGATGTAGATTGAAATCTTCAATATATGTCAGTTAACTCTAAGTTATTGAGTGTATTATTAAGTTCTATACTTTCTTTATTCAACTTTTTTTTTTTTTTTTTTTTTTGGAAAATCTATCCAGTGGTGGGAGGAGTGTGTTAAAGTCAGCCAAGATTATTGTGTTCTGGTCAATTTGACTTGAGAAGAGTTTGTTTGATGAACATAGTTGCACCATTGTTTAGGGCATATGTATTTATGATTGTTATATCTTGTTGGTGTATGGTTCCCTTGAGCAGTATGTAATATCCATATTTATCCCTTTGATTAAACCTGGCTTAAAGTCTACTTTATTTGATATGAGTATGGAAATCCCTGCTAGCTTCCACAGTCCATGTTAGTGATATAATTTTTTCCCAACTTTTCACCTTCATTCTATGAGTCTCCTGAAGGCATCATATTGGGTCTTTAAAAAAATCCAATCTGCAAGCCTATATCTTTTGATTGGAGAGTTTAAGCCATTAACATTTAGGGTTACTATTAAGACTTGGTTTGTATTTTCAGCCATATTTGTTTATTTTTTTAATTTTATTTTTGAATTGGTTTTCCTCTTGACTAGTTTTTTCCTTTAGTGTACTATCTCACTCTGCTGATTTTCATTGCTGTTTTTATTTTCTCTTCATGAAATATTTTGCCAAAGATGTTTTGTAGTGTGGTTTTCTAGCAATAAATTCTTTTAACTTTTTTATTGTGGAAGATTTTTTACTTCATCTTCAAATATAAAGCTTAATTTTGCTGGGTACAAGACTCTTGGTTGGCATCCATTATCTTTCAGAGCTTGATATATGTTGTTTGTTCCAGTATCTTCTAACTTTCAGGGTCTGTGTTGAAAAATCTGCCATCATCCTAACCGTTTTCCCTTGTATGCAATCTGATTCCTTTCTCTTGTGGCTTTTAAAATTCTCTCCGTATTCTTTTATGTTGGGCATTTTCATTATAATGTGCCTTTGTGTGGGTCTGTTGTGGTACATTTGGCATCCTGTAGGCTTCTTGAATTTGGATTTCCAACTCATTTTTCATGTTTGGAAAGTTTTCTGATATTATTTCATTGAATAGATTGTTCATTCCTTTGGTTTGGACCTCTATGCCTTACTCTATCCCAATAACTCTTAAATTTGGGTTTTTTATGCTATCCCACATTTCTTGAATGTTGTGCTCCTAGTTTCTTATAATTTTCGCTATGTGGTCTGTATTCTATTCAAGATGATTTAGTTGATCTTCATTGTCTGATGTCCTATCTTCTAAGTGGTCTACTCTGTTGGTGATGCTTTCATTTGAGTTTTTAATTTCCTTTATTATTTCTTTCATTTTAAAGATTTCTGTTTTTGTTTTTTTTGTTTGTTTGTTTGTTTGTTTGTTTGTTTTTTTAGAACCTCTATCTCCCTGTTGAGGTGATCTTTTGCTTCTTGGATTTGTTTTTGTAGTTTGTTGTTGAAGTAATCTTTCACTGCCTGTATTTGTTCTCATATGTATTTTTTGAGATCCCAAAACATTTTAGCCATGTATATCCTGAAATCTTTTACTGTCATTTTTTTCTGCTGTAGTTCTCAATGTTTCTAATGATGTGTTGCTTGATTTGTTTGTGGTACTTTCTTCCCTTATCTTTTCATATTGCTCATGTGTTTTCCTTTCTAGCTCTATGGATCTGTTGTGCTATTCTTTTTACCCTATAGATTTGTCATGCTTTTATAGGGTTCTAAGATCTCTCTTTGTGGGGAAGGACAATGTTAACAGATCACAATATCAACAATACATCACCTATAAACAAATTGTTGATAATTAAGACATTTACAGTTTAGTCTCAATGTCCAGAAATGTTGGATTTAATTATTATTTAAAATGTATTAAGTAGTTTCATAAAAAGGTTTACAGTTTCTGATGGTGGACAATAAACTGGGGTCAGGTGTAGGACAGAATTTTGAGATGTTGAGGAGAGAAGATGTGAGGCTATAGAGTTGATATATCTTTGAAAATGTGAAGGAGAAATCTAGTGAAGAGGGTTAGTAGCAGGAGAATATATAGGAGGTAATTTGGGGTAGACAATTATGTGGGAAGACCATAGACTATATAAAACACACATATATGTGTTTTTAGAAAAATACAGGATGTTAAAATCATATATTTGAAGGGTGACGGAAGAAGAAAGAGAAAAAAAAAGAAAAAAGAGAAGATTTAAAAAGGAGGAGGCTTATGCAACTCCTCTATATTATATTATTCGGTGACTTAGTCCTCAAGGACCTATTTCATGCAAAGTTCTTGGTTTTATATATGTTGGAGATGTGAGGGCCAGAGGACAGAAGAGAAAGAAGGAGAGAGAGAGGGAAAAAATGTCTCTTAGAGATCTGTTTCTTTCTCTTCTCACCCAGTAGGTGGGGTTGTCTCATCCAGTAGGTGTCTCTGCCTTCAGGATGGTATAGGTAACCAAGGTGTGAAGACTGCACCTGGTGTGGTGCATCTGGAAGCGGGAAGTGCCATCCACCAGTCCCAGCAGAAAAATAGCACCTCACAGTTGGTCTTTTTTTGTGACCACTCATCTGACTTGAGTCCCCGGTATTGTCTCCTTCTCTTGCCTTGATATTTCCCAAAACCTAATCTCTCTGTTATGCTCCAGACTTTAGTCTCCCCATCTCTCTTATTTATCAGGTTTCAACTGCAGAACCTCTCACTCTCAGGCTCACACCAGGTGGGTGGTGCCCTGTTTGCACTGCACTCCTGTCCAACTGAGAGCTGTTTTGTGTTGGGTGGTCACTGTGTCAAGTTAATGCTGCTGGGTGTGGGGGGGAGAGGGGGCTGGAAATCAGGTACCTGCTCAAATTGCGATCCAATCTAATAGCCATGCCCACCAAAAAATATTGAGGAAGGTTTTCCAAGATGGAGTCCGTCTGCTTCCTTCCAGTACCAGGGTATCTAGTGAGGTTGAGGGAGCTGGGCAATGGCATTGTGCTGTGTTTAGGTAGCAGCTGAGTGACCTTCGTGGGAGCAGAGTGAAGTCTTGGTGGTCTGCAGATGTATTGATAGGTGATTCCACTAAGGCACTTGCCAAGTCTTGCATGGACTGAACCTTCGAGCTTTGGGTGCTGATTGAATGCCGAGTGTCCTACTCGAACACTGAGGCCTGGAGCTCTGTGCTGTGTCACAGCGCCGATGATTAAGCAGAAAGCTGCAATATAGAGGTCCTCTAATACTCTCAGAGATGCAGTATTTTGAGTAGGTGAGATCTGGATCACAGAGCAACACAGAATACTGCCTCCCGCTGGTCCGCCATCTTGAAGATATATCCACATCAAATTTCTTTATATCTAGTATACAGCTCAAGCGACAAAGTATTAAGTGGAACACTGATGATGTAGTAGTCACTGGAAGTCATCTTGTATCTTGTGTAATACTGATAGCCCTCCTGAGTCAACATTTTATTGAGTATCTCCATATATACCGAAGTTTGTTATGCAATGATTCATTGTGAGAACTGGGATCGTCCACATAGTTTACAATTGATGCAACATGATGCTGTTCTTTCTCTCTCTTCATCAATATTACTTTCTTGTCCAGGAATTAGGAACCACAAGTACATTCCAGGAATTCTTTATTCAACAGAGAACATCAAATTACAATTTATGTCAAATGTCTTTGAGCCCATTGTCTCAAATCCTTTCCTTCCTCTGCTCACTACCACTAAACTATTGTATCATGATATTTTGCCAACCCTAAACAAGCCCAAGCTCTGAAAAGTGTTAGTAGATTAAATACTCAAAACTCAATAAATATTCTGACTTATCCTCCCCAATAGAACCTAGCAAAGTAGAGTTCTTTTTTGTTATCATAAGTGATAAACTGAAATTTGTTTATCAACAGATTACTTGGGTGATGTTTCAAAGAGCCAGCAAATACAAACAATCAATATAGTGTATGTGGATAACTTATCTAGTCATACCAAAATCAGAATGATGTATTAGAGGCCCTGTAACTAATTTGGTCCTAATTATGAGAATTTATCTGCTGACTAAAATGGCCTAACTTCAGTTTTAGTTGACATTATAAAACCACTAAATGTCTGCTACAATCCATTTTGGAACTGGTAGGAATCTATAAATTGTATCCTTTCATCTGACCCTGTCTTTCAAATCAACTAAGTGCCCTTATAGGATGAACTGAAAATGGCATATTCATCCCTGGAACAAGAAGAGCATGAACCGGCCTTCTGTTTTTACTAATCTCACTGCTGGGGTTTCATGACCTAATGTTCCCAAAGAATTGACTTTCAGGACACAATAGAAGCACTGAGCACAAATTACCATTTTATGTAACTGATCTTGAATCGTCAATCAACATTACAGAGCTCTAATGTTACATTTAAAAGAAAAAAACAGACATGAGTTAAATTAAACAAAGTATATTGGAGTTAGAAAATGTTCTAGAACTGAGCAGTTTTCAAATTTCCCCACCCAAATTTCTTTCTTTAGCATTCCATAGTTTTCATTGTATAGATCTTTCACCTCTTCGTTGATTCCCCAATTTTTTTTTGAGGCTATTGTAAATGGGTAGTTTTTTTCATTTCCCTTTCAGAGGATTTGTCAATGATATACAGAAATGCCTTTGATTTATGGGTGTTGATTTTATATCCTGCTACTTTGCTTAATTTGTTAGAAGTTTTCTGGTGACATTTTCTGGATCTTCTAGGTAAACAGCCTAATACAGGGACACAGCCACATCAATGTTTATAGCAGCACAATTCACAATAGCTAACCTGTGGAACCAATCTAGATGCCCTTCAGTAGATGAATGGATAAAGACAATGTGGCATGTATACACAATGAAATATTATTCAGCATTAAGACAGAATATAATCATGGCATTTGCAGGTGAATGGATGTAGTTGGAGAATATAATGCTAAGTGAAGTTAGCCAATATCCCCCCAAAAAACAAATGCCGAACGAACGTTTTCTCTCATTTAAGGATGCTGATTCATAATGTGGTTTGGGGTGGGGGACACATGGGAGGATTAGATGAACTCTAGATAGGGCAAAGAGGAGAGAAGGGAAGGGAAGAGGTAGGAAAGACGGTGGAATGAGATGGACATCGTTACCCTAAGTACATGTATTAAGACATGAATCTGTGACTACTTTGTGTACAACCAGAGATATGAAAAATTGCACTGTATATGTGTAATATGAATTGTAATGCATTTTTCTATTATATATAACAAATAAAAATAAAAAAATAAAATTAAAAATAAATTATAATTTGATATTAAAAAAATTCTCCATCCACCACTTTTGAATGTTGTATTTATAGACAGAAGAAAAAAGTGACAAACAGAAATACCATGATTAGCTACTAGTTGGCTTTTTTTTTTCATGGACATTTTTTGGCATTCTCAGCCTCTGATTGGTGGGAGATTCTGCTACTGTGATAGGCTGAGACTCAATAAGGGTATAATTGTAGGTTGGATTACAATGTGTTTACACATCAAGGGAGAGTGCAATTTTCTCTGTAAGGAAACTGTGTTTGGTCAATTTTATTGTCCAATTAAGGGAACAGACTTGGGACAAATTTATCAATTTAACACTGATGAATGGAAAATTGAGGAATGTCACTTAGGTATTAATCCTGAGTTGTGATTCAGATTTTTTTCACAAGGTCTATGTTATGGGAACTGCTTAGATCTGAGAAAAATAAGTACTTGCTCCAAGGATATCCCTGAATCCACTTTTTTTTGTTGTTGTTATGAAGCAAAATCTAGAGAATTGGGCTACCCTGACACATGTCTGAGTCAGAATTCAGAGAGGGCAGTCTTATATTTTAAGATATAAACTTACCTATCAACCATATTTGGGTCTATGACATTGATTAATTGTAGTTGATAAAATAATAATCTCCCTCAAAGATAGCTTTATTCCAATTCATACAATCTGTAAATCTGTTACTTAACCTGGCCAAAGGAAACGAGTTGAAGACAGAGACTACCATCAGCTGACACTGAAATAGGGTAATTATTCTGGATTACCCATTGAATAAAAGTAAAAGTAATCACACCAGGGTTCTTAAATTTGGAAAAATGAAACAAAACAAAAGGACCCAGTGATAAAAAGTGAGAGGACAGTGATACAATGCCAGAGAAAGGTGATTTTCAGAACCTAGTTTTGAAGGTAGAGGCAAGGGGTAATTCCTGAAAGATGTGAGGACAGACTTTAACAACCTTGAATGACAAAGACAGTGGATTCTCCTCTTAGACCATGGAAAGGTATGCAGACTTACAAGATCTTGGTTGACTTTCCAATATAAAGAAATGTAATATAATACACTTTTTGTTATTTTGACCACTAAACTTAGAGTCATTGGTTACAGAAACAACAAAAATAAGTACAGTACACCAATCAAGCTGTCTACATCTCTTTCCTTGAAAATGAAAGAGGAAAGCAAAGAGGGGAACTGGTAAGTAGATGGACAAAGGATCAAAGGACTTTTCCTCTAAGACTTTCCTCTATGACTGTCTCCATTCTGAATCAAGCACCACTTTTTCTCTACTTTCTTTTTTAGATATTTTAGATACTTTCTCTTTATAGCCCTCTGTTACTCCACTTATCACATCATATTATATATATATATATATATATATATATATATATATATATATATATATATATATATATATATAATATGCTAGGGAGATAAAGAATAATTTGAGGACTGCTGTGGTTTTATTTTCTTAATTTGCATTCCCAGCATTTAGTACATTTCCCTTAAAATCAGTGCACATTTTTTCATTTATCCAATAGTAAATGAGCACCACCTATGGTTCAGTACTAGAAAAGAAGATGGAAATGCCATTAAAAGCCCCCAAGAAATCCATTTGCTGGTATCACTTAGTAGACTATATTATGCCATAGTGGTACATGGCTAACAATAGCAAATGTTTGTTTCTTGCCCAAGGTACATGGGCAGGGTGGGTCAATGCTTTCTCTACTCCATACATTCTCTAAAGCAAATCCAAACTGATTTGGAAATCAAAATTCAGAAGGATCCTTCTTCTGCTGCCTTGCCCCTCTCATGACAAATGGGAAAGAAACCATGAGATCCTATGTACTAGTTCTAAAAATTTTCCCTTGAAACTAACACTATTTTCCCACATTTTGCTAATCAGACACAATCTAATGACCACAATTAGAGAGAAGGACAGGAATTACAATTGTTTTCTAAGTTATAATGAATTAATATTTATGAAAAATCAAACATCCATATAATCTATTGCATTACTTATCCTAACACTAACATGTTTAGAGGACAGTTCAGTTCTGTCTCCTTGAATAAGGAAGACAATGAGAATTGATCTCACTCAGTACTTGACAGTCTAATTACAATGTGGCTTACCAGTTTCTAATCGAATACAGCTATGTGCTATTTATATTTTAATAAATGGCTCTTTTAATAGTTCTGGACAAAAATTGACAGCTCAGTAAATGTATATTTAAATATTTACTTACATAATTTGTATTTACCCTAAAAAGTTTAAGTGCTGTATAACATACAGCACTCATATGGAAGTTAGCCTGGAAATAATTCTATGAGGTCTTCATATCAGATAAGATAGGAAAAACATGGATAACTAAGAGCCAGTTTCTGTTTATAAATATCTTCTGTAAAAACAGCATAAAGACTACAGGTAGGTCAATTGTAACTATCAAACACCAAGTGGAAGGACGTGATATTGAATTAAAGGATAACAGATGGCACATGAATAATAAGAGAATCATAAAAATTTGTATATATTTAGACAAAAGTCAGCTTCAAAACAGAGGTTCTCTCAACTAAAAATGCTAATGTGATAGCTAGAACATCTCTGATTTCAAATACACACAGAGTATGCAAAACATTTAATAGAGGATTTTTATTACACAGTGGTACTGAACCTGGTATTCTGATAAAATGGATAATACATTTTAAAGAAAGCTACAATATAAAGCAATTTCCAAGAATTATAATTCAATAAAATTTCCTGAATATTAAAGCTCTGCTGAATATAATTTCATCTTATCTATTTCAGAAAGCAATTTAAAATATTTCAGGGCATTAGAAATGTTTCTTATATTTGTAGCCTATTAAATTTTATTAGGTACTATCATGTACATTGTCATTTGATTCTCAGGACGACCTCATGAAAGGCAAAGCATTATTATGCCCCATTAGCACTACTCATGACATATAATAGGCAATTATTAATAAATATTTGTTGTTGGAAGGGATAAATGGATTCCTGTGTCAGCTATATGGAAGGTGAACTTAGAAGAGTTAAGTGTTTTCCTCACCAGACATACACCCAAACCCAGGACTGCAGCCTTCTGAGCAAACCCTCTCTCTCTTCCCAGTGAATATGATCTGCCTTGAATGTGAACTCACCTTGCTCAAATGGTACATGGAAAGAGAAAGGTGTAAATAATTTATTAAAACATAAATTTTCCCTGATCAGATAAAAAAGATTTATTTTAAAATAAATCAAAAGTTTTAATAAAATAGGTCATTTGTCTTAATATATAAATACAGATAAAACCATGCATGTATATATTTCAAATATATTTATTTGAATGTTCAGTTCTATAAATGTTGTAAAGCAATGGGGGTCATAGCCTCTGGCCCCCATTATTTTTTTTGCCTCATAGCTTGCTTAGAAGTAGTAAAGATTAGAGACTTCACGTTATTTTGTACATTCTTAAATGCACAAAATAAAACTGTAAAATTACAAAGGAGAGCCATTTTGTTTCATGACAGCTCTTCACATGTTGTGAACTTCTGCATGGTTAAATAATAGTATTGATTATTGTAATTATTGATGATTATATACATTTTAATATAATAGGCACTATTAGAAAAAGTAAATTAGCAATCCTTATATAATACACACCCACTTGTTCAAAGAAAACAAAGGTGAATATGTAAATTTCAATACAAACAATAATGCACAACTAAAATTTAGTATTATTTTATTAGAAGTTATGATAGGGCAGGTGTTTTGCATCTTATTGCAGATGCTTCTGGGTGAGCCTGACTTGATCTTTGAATATCTTCTCAAATGTATATTAAAAACTACTTCATAGATTTTTTGTTGTTATCAAAATGAAACATACTAATACATGACAAGAGACTTTAAAACTCATGTACAACTTAAAATGCAAATAGAATATTACAGAATAAACAAAAATGCATAAATTTTTAAAAAGACCACAATACTTGAAGTTATGTAACAGAATATGAAGAACAGGGCAGTTCAATTAAAGAGTTTAAGAACTTCATAAAATAGTCAGCGCACGTTTGTCAAATGTGTGGTATAGACAACTAAAATCATTACAGACTGCAATCTAAGAAATAACTATATTCATAGATGCTAAGAGAATGCTAAATTAAGAGAAAATCTATGTAAAGAAGGAAGAGAAGGAGAGAGGAGGGGTTGAAGGAGGGGAGGAAGGAAAAAACAGCTTTTAACAAATATCTTAGTCACAGGATTGGTAAGAAAATTAGTGATAACAACCAAAGAAAGCTTTAAATGAACTCAATCAATATTCAATAAGTGATTGTTATTATAAATTTTTCCTCAGGCAAACTCTGCAAGAGAACGCCTTTAACTTGCAATACTCACTATGAAAAAGATATGTGTGGGTTTGTGTCACAGCAAAAGACCGAATAATAGAATTCTTAATTAGTAATCATTCTGATGTAAGTGTTTGATTTTTCACTCAAATCAGCTAACACCACAAGGGAGAATTTTTTTTTAAAGAATTAAGGCTCCCTGATGGAACTCAAGCCCCCACAGGGACAGCAGAAACATCTGCAAAGCTACCAGTTTTCAAGGGTTCATTATGTAAAGCACCCACATTGGAACTAGTAAGTAATTATAGATTGATGACAGGGCATACATATGAAACCCTTTTTGCAAAATATGTTAGCTGGCATTCATTGAGAGTTCTACTTATATTCTTTAAGAGAATGAGATGCATTCCTAAACTCAGAAACAAAAATTATTTCACCTTTAATTTTGTTTATGTATTTATTTCACCTTTAATTTTATTTATGTATTTATTTATTTGGTGGGGGGCGGTACTGAGGATTGAACTCAGGGACACTTGACCACCGAGTCACATCCCCAGCCCTATTTTGTATTTTATCTAGAGACAGAGTCTCACTTGAGTTGTCTTGTGCCTCATTTTTGCTGAGACTGGCTTTGACCTCATGATCCTCTTTTCTTAGCCTCCGGAGTTGCTAGAATTACAGGCATGCATCCCTAATTTTAGATAAAACCTCAATGCAAATCATACAAGTTGCATAAAGTTCCTACCTAAACTGAAATACTGTCCATACATATAGATACATACATATATACTTATATCTGGCTGTGTTCATATATATATTATATCTGGCTGTGTTCCTATGCATGTAAGTAAGTTTATTAGGTAACAGCTGTATACTACCTTTAGAAAAATATTGTCTTGCACACATACATACATGTAAGTGTATGAGTGATTTCCTCCCTCAACTTTTTAAAATTATTAAAATTCAGTCATTCCCATCCCAGGTATATAATAATCCTTTTGTATATTATTATTTCATTTAGAAAGTACATCTGCCTTTTGTTTATATAATAATAATGTTCCACAAATTGCTTTTCAAAATTATTATTCCTTGTGCATCTTTTTAGGGCCATGTAATTTAAAATTATTCTTTTCAAACCTATCTTGTTTCAATCTGTGACTATTCTATAAATTATGTAAGCATTTTTATCCTTACTAGCATTTAATTATTTTTAGTGCATTCACTAGTGATTACTAAATAAAAATTAAAAGACACACACATTGCAAATTTCTCTGATGGAAAAATCTCATTATTTATAAATTTGTACACTCCCATTTTATGGGCATTTTATGTGCAAGAGACAACTGCAGCAGAGTGGGCTTTCAATATTCCAGGTAGCTGGTTCTCAGCCAGACAATACCAGACCATCATTTAACATGCCTGTAAAAATTTGGCAGACATGCTCACATAGATTGGTTTGAGGTGATCTTTAGACCAACTTCTGTTTTTTTCTCATGCTCATGAAATTGGGTAAGTTTAAGTACTTATATGTCTTATTGAAATGAAAAGATAAAGCAGTTCACATGAGTTGAATGAGTAATAATCAATTAACATACAAAGACAGCAGAAATAAAACTGATAGTTGTTGATAGGGGAAAAAATCATCAATTAAGTTAATTGAGTCAAATGACCACATAACTCATCCAATTTTTATAGATGGCTATTGATTCTCTTTTGACTTTGTTATTGTTCGATCCTAAAGGCAATCTGGAAGCTATGCCAGTATAATAATGAGGAGATAGCATCTTGAAAACACCAATAAGGAAAGATGATAATGATAAGAGAGCAAGTCCTGTCCTGTGGGAAAAAGTCTTTTTAACTATCTTGTTTTTCTGGTTTGGGAAATGATAGCTATTTCAATGGGTCACATAAAAAAGTTACCAAAAATTTCAAAAAGAAAAGCCTTATCAAATAGATAATATTTATACTATTTTTTTTGTTCTATGTCAACTAAACAAAGTAGCTATTTTGTCTATCCAAACTCATCTACTTGCAAAGAGGTCAAAGCAGCTTTTGGATTCCTCTATCTACACTCACTTTTATGAAGGACCTAATGATAGGTGAGGTACAATAACAGGACAGGAAGAGTTTTTAAATCTAACCTGTTCCTCTGTTTTCTGTAAAATCCCCAGTAGAAAACATCCATAATATTCATTGTCTGCTTTATTCTTATTTTTCTTCTGCTTCAAGCTATTCTACTTATAGATTCCCCTTTAAGCTCCCCAAAATACAAGTTTTGACTTCTGATTCTTTGGTCAACTCCTTGGCAAGATGGTAACTATCAGTTGGTGCCAAAAGCTCCAGATATCAGGTTGAAATATCCTTTATCTGAGTTTGAACCCCATTCAACCACTTTTTCGTGGCAATGTTTCATGTACCATTGTAGTCTGATCACATGCCTACCAAGCTTCCAAATTGTCTGTTAATGACCTATTCTGCCTGTTAAGATGATCAACCAATCAAAGATCTTCTATTCTAAGTAAAACTCAAAAGGCCTTGAGTTTATAATAGTTTAAGTGTATCCAATTTAATTGGTGATTAGTTACTGATTTATGCATGATCATATAAATGTCATTATTTATTCATGTAATTCCTTAAATGATGAGGCCATATGTTCTTTGAGTTGTATGTTTCTTTCAATTTTATTAAAATTTGATAAAGATCATTGATATAAAGTAATTCATCACTTTCATATTTCTATCCTTTATTTGGAGATATTCTCTACTTAAGAACCATAGATTTACTATAGGCAATATGATAGTAAATTTTTTTAATAAATATGATTCACTGTCTGGAAAAGCACTGAAATGGAAGATAAATAGCTTTTGCTATCATAAATATGAAGGCAGTAATACTGAAAAAGCAAGTGCTTTGGTTTTCTGTCATACCCACTGACTGATGTTAGCACAAACTAGACCTTCTCATCTCTAACTTTCCTTTTTATTTAGAAACAGGGTCTCACTGAGTTGCTTAGCTTCTTGTTATTGCTGAAGCTGGCTTTTAACCCGAAATTCTCCTGTCTGAGCCTCCCAAGCTGCTGGGATTATAGGCCTGTGCCACCACACCTGGCCTCTAGCTTTACTTTTTTTTTTAATATTTTTGTTGTTGTTGTCAATGGATCTTTTATTTTATTTATTTATATGCAGTGCTGAGGATGGAACCCAGAGCCTCATACATTCTAGGCAAGTGCTCTACCCCTGAGCCACAACTCCAGCCCCTAATTTACTTTTTAAGAATAAAAAATAAATTTAAAAAAATCACTTAGTTTATTTCAGGAACTATCATATATTTACCTTTGGTTAATATTTTTCTATCATATTTTCATCTAATATGTTTATTTTCTTTTTCTTTTGGCTTATACTTTAGCTATTATTGCAGATACATGAGAGAGAGAGAGATTTTCTTTCACACCTGATGGATCACTTGATCATTTTTAGTGATTGCACCACTTGCTTAGAATCATCTCACTCTTTCCATTTTCTCATCTATGATAAAATTGTTTCTATCTATCCCTTCAAATGGAAAAAATGACCAGCTTTTAGTTTCAGGTTCATGGATGATGCATATTAAATAAACCTCCCACCAGACTGTCATCCCTTAGAATTTGGGAAAATGTCCTGATCCACCTCCCTCCATCCCAGGTGAGTCCTATGAGTCCTTGTCTTTGAAAGAATGGATCTCCTGGGGCACCAAACACAGAGAATTAAAGGCAGTAAGGATCAATATCTCTTATGAAATGATACTGCAAGATATCATGAAATGTATTGGGGCAAAGCATCCATAGAAAAAGGGAATTAGGTTAAAAATAGTCAAGGCTCATATGGCCAGGTGCAGTGGGTGGTGTACTAGTGACACTATAATGTAATCAGCAAGAGAATGTTCCCCACAGATAGGTTGAATGGTTAAACTTCATTTTGGAATAACCAAGTGAAGTAAGATAAATTTCTTAATCTTTAATACCTTGAAAAAAACATTTTTTCTGTAGAGTAGAAATAGTAATAAATAGTTCCTGCTTGATGAGTTCAAGGAATATATGGTTTCATATGCCATCCAATTAACCTAGAATCTTACATATAATGAATGTAATGTAGGTAATAGAGTATATCTCACATAAATTATGTTATTAATGCAAATTTGTGCAGTACCTGCTGACCTTGGGGTGTTTATTCTTGTTCTTTAAGATGTACCACATGTAACAGAACCTCTGTGGGTATTGATTGAAAGTTCAGATTTCTGTACCTACTTGGTGTCTATTCTGATTCACACTGGAGTTCAAGACCATGACCTGAAAATCAGTCAGGGTGGAGGTGGTCTTGGTCAAGACGAGGTTGGATTATTCTTGTGGTATTAATATGAATTGATTAGAAATAGACCTCCTTGCAATCCAGAGAAAATAGTCACTCTTATATCTGCAATGATTATGCACAGAGTTCTTCCCCCTAGTATTGATGTTTTTGATTGGGTAGAGCACAAACAGAAAAGGAGAGAGCCAAGCATTTTTTATGTCCCTCTTATTCTTGTATGTCAGCTAGGAGAGACTTTTCCCCTGCTTCCAAAAAAAAAAAAAAAAAAAAAAAAAAAAAAAAGAACAAATGGCAAGTTGCTTAACACATTTCTGATCTGGGTGAAAAGGGTTTGGTTCATGAGATGAAACAATTCCATTTGTTCAAGGTTAGCCACTTCCTCCAAATCTCTGAAAACCTCTATCAGTCAGCCTTTGAATGATTAAAAAAAGTGATTAATGAAAACCAGATACAAATGTTTATTTAAAAAATGCATCCAATGGTCTCAAGAAGAGAATTGAAAATTTGACACTTGGAAGTAGTTTATTTCTTTTTCTACTTTATAGAATGCAGTTAAGAAAATGAAACCCTTTAAAATATTCTTGGGATATTTACTTTTCAATAATCCATCTCACATGTTTGCCTAGGTAAGACAAATGCTATTTCATTAAATGGAGGTTTGACTAAGTACCGGTAAGAGATCATCTGACAGCCTGATATTAAAAAAGCCAGGGTATAGCTGTCTTAATGTCACAGAGTATATTTTTCCAGAAACAAATATTCTGCTTCACATGGAGAACCAATATTTGCTGGAAAGTCTTATTTCCTCTAAACTATTATAGGTATACTAGAATATGCACTGCATTATATTAAAACGTCCTGCAGCAACATCAGAATTCCAGGTGAGCAATAGATGTAACTGAAAAAGAGAGCCTGAGAATGGAAGAAAGATTATATTGGCCAGAGAATCAAACCATTGTTTGCACAGAGAATTCAGTGATTTCTCCCACTATGTCAATTTTACAAATCATAGATAGACAAGAGGTCAAGCTCTGATTTCCCATTAATAAGTTGTAGACCATTCTCCTTCACAAAACTCAAAAGTTTTGTGAGTTTCATTTTATTTTTTTAAAAAATTTCTACACCATTGGCAATTAAATATAGGGCCTCACACATTCTAGGTAAGTGCTGTACCAGTAAACTACACCTGCATCCCAGAATCTACAACATTTTTTTAATTAAGGCTTGAATTTCATTTCCTTGACTGCAGAGGAGAGGGGTTGAAGTTAGATATGAGGAAACAGGTGCATTAGCCGTTTGGGAGCAAAGGTAGAAAAATAGCATTGACTTCAATATAAGGCATGCTGCTTAATTATGGCTATAATTGTTTTTAAAAATTGTGTAGAATTCAGCAAAATATTTTTATTTCATCATTTATAAACTTGAAGGAAGTGATCTCTCTGTAGAACTGATAAAAAGATACTTTATTTGCAAAGATTTTTGTGGGAGTAAAATATATACTACAGATATTAACTCTTCAAATGGTTGTTAAATAAAGCTTTAGATACAATTGTCTGCATGAATATGAAGAAATATTAGAGCTAAGTATCAGTGTCTTATGTTGTAATAATTTTCCATTCCTTGGAGAAGGGTCTGATTGTAACACTGCCTGAAGAGAAAATGGAAGAGAAGAAATGCAGTGATTTGAGTGTTTTCCCCCTAAAATATGTAGTTTGGAAACATCAGCCCCAAAGATGCATGTTAGTGTGGATGTGGGGACTTTGAAAGTTGATTGGGTCATGAAGGCTCCACCCTTAATTATAAATTAGTGGCATTAATGGGTTTCCATGCATGTTATTAAAGTGAGTCTGGCACTCTTGTCCTGTCTTGCTATGTAATACCTCATGTCTCCTTGGCACTCTGGATAGAGTTTCCATCAGCAAGAAGGCTTTCATTAGATATAGCTCCTTGACCTTGGATTCTCTAAGCTTCAGAACAATAATTTCTATACTTTTAAAAATAAATTATCTTGTCTCAGGTATTCTTTTTTGGGGGGATGGGGGTGGGATTGAACTCAGGGGATTGAACTCAGGGGCACTTGACCATTGAGCCACATTCCCAGTCCTTTTTTGTATTTTATTAAGAGACAGGGTCTCACTGAGTTGCTTAACACTTTGCTGTTGCTGAGGCTGGCTTTGAACTCACCCTCTTACAGTCTGAGCGGGTAGGATTACAGGCCTGCACCACCATACCTTGCCAGTCTCAAGTATTCTTAAAGAAGCCGAAAATGGACTGGGGCAAAACTGTGTACTTTCTATGACTAAGGCGAGATCTTGGGAGAAATGTCCAACATTTGTTGAGATAAGGCAGGAAGTCAGTGTGAGTAGAGCAGATGTCAAAAAAAAAAAAAAAAAGATAGTTAGAAACTTGTATGACTTCAAGAGAAAAAAAAATGTATCTCTTCTCTTTGTTTCACAAGCTAATCCATGAAAGGAGAGGGTTATCAGAGTCAGTAAAGAGGATGAATAGATTTTAAATAGAGCACTCACTGAGCTCCTAAAACCATTGGGAATTTTATATCCATCAAACTTCATGCTTATATGATCTCTTCTTGTTAATTATATGTGTTTAGAATAGTCAGAAATTCATAGACATCTTAGCAGAAAATATTTTATAAGATAAATTTTATAGAGGAATTCATTAAAAATGCTGTGATGTAAATATGGATCAATAGGTTGAGATGAGTGAAAACTTCAAGTACAGACTTACAAAATTGATCCTATTTTTTATATATTCATGTTTACACTGAACCAAAATAAGGGTTTGTTTATATAGATGTCTCATGAACATTACCATATGGAGAAAGTTATCATCCAGAGAATTGATTTCTTTCAAATGTTACTAAGCTTCAAAGTTGCCAAGGGTGATTTAACACAAAAATATCCTAGAAGCTTACATAATAGCGTATGCAGTTCTGGACTTTGGAAACTTACATGTATAAATATATCTCCAAGTTATTCTAATATGACCAGTACTTTGGTATATATTTAGGAAAACTTGTGCTAGAGAATTGTCCAAACACCATTCCCAATTAAAAAAAAAAAATAACATGGACTACACCTAATGTTTCTTTCCCAATTTCTTTTTATTTTGATATTCTTTAGACCATTCTGTTCACTCTAAGGAGAAGACCATAATGATGGATCTAGAATATTTTTATACTCTAGTCAAAGCAGCAACAAGTTAGCAGAGTTCCTGCCTCACATTTAGAACTATGAATTCTGAATCTATAGTTTGTCGTGGTTTGTAAGGAGGGTTAGTGTGGGAAATTAAGCTATTTGGTAATTACATTTTATTGTTCTTGGTTGTTTATATCTGAAGCCCAACTGTTGATAAAATATGCAAAAATAAAAACATTTTACCAAAAGATCCTTTAAACTGTCTATATGTGTTGGAGTTTGGTGGAGTGTGTGCATGAGTGAGTGAGAGAGAAAGAGAGAGAAAGAGATTTGATATCATTAAACAGAGTGCACAGTGGAAATTCTGAAATGGCCCTAGTCTTGGAGTTAGTCATCTCTTTCTCTTCTTGGAGCTACAACCTATGTCCAAGCAAGGGGATGATCTAGGATAATGGGTGCTTGTTCAGGATGGGGTGACTTATGAGGGGAGAAAGAGGCAGACACGCTGGAATGATATTAGGCTGTCCATGGGAAAGGCTAACAAGACAAGGGAATCCCCAGAGGATGCAAATCCAGAGGCTTATAATTCAGATTTGAATTTGAAGGAATAAAGAGTCACACTGATGGTTTCATTAGTTAGCTTGGTACAGAGAAAATAATCACAATATGGTGGCTCAAAGCCACTAAATTTATTATCTTCCAATTCTAGAGTCAAAAGTCTGAAATGACTTTCATAGGCTTAAAAATTAACATTTTTTCAAAGCTGTTTCTTTCTCTGTATATTTCAGGAATAATATGTCATGATTTTGTTTTCCTGTATTTTATATTCCTGGGATTATAGCTGACACACTGCAAACCCTGCTGTCTCTGAGAGTGACTTCTACACATCCATTTTATCAGAAGCATTACAATGACACTAGGACCAGTAGAATCATGTGCAACACTTTTCCCATCTCAAAATCTTTAGTTTACAGACCTCCCAAATAATTTTTCCATATAAGGCAACATTCATAAATTCTGGGGATTAGGGCATTGTTATATTTGTGAACCCACTATTTATTCTAGGGCATAGTATAATATATTGACCTGTTTAACAGATCAAACTTCAGCATCATATTTTAACCTAATATTTTAACCTACTTCTAAGACCAGCATCTCTTTTAATGATCCTTGGGGTATGAATTTAATTAAAGTATTTTTTTAAAAGGGTTATGGGAATTATAAAAATAGTGAAAGACAGTAGATAAAAATATCTTACACATCACACTTTCAAGGAAGTATGGATCATAGTGGAAAAACTGCTTTGCTTTCAGTTTTATTATCCAATAAACCCAGTTAGGATAAATCACTCTGCCCCCAAGTATTGGCCCAGGCTTTATTGGACACCCCATACAAATAAGAACAAAGTTAGACTGACATTTGACATCATTATGGTGAGCATGTATGGAATGAAGTAGGAAGTAAAAACTAACATGTTAATCATACTCATAATAACAAGTATGTTAATCACCTGAAATGATTGTCTTGAGTCAAATATACAAGAAGCAATGTAGTCTAGACCATTTCTTTCTAGAAGTTATGCAAATGTGTTTTGTCATTTTAATATTTGATATTAATATTTAATATTTAATATTAATATTTAATATTAATGCTTCTGATTTTAATATTTGAGTTGTCTAAAGAGGTCATTTATCAAGACTGGATGTTGATAACCTTTTGCCACCATTTACTTTTTAACTTAGAGTCATGTATAATAATCAGAGTGAGTTTGATCAATGATTAAATATCATTATTCTCTTAAGCACCATTTCATACAGTAATCTTCCAGGAGATTTGGATTATACCCTCTAAGTAAGTCTCTTTGTAGTATTAAAATTTCAAATATAGTAATCAAATGTAATACATAAAAATAAAATTCTTTAAAGTTGAATTTAATCTTTAGAAAATGTGTGAATGTCTTTTCTTCTTCATATGAAGGCACTCACTCGTACTGCTTTTATTTCTAGCTTTAAATCATTAAAAGTTAACCCTGCCTAATATGAATACCTTGTAGTTTTAAGGCAGAAAAAAACAATTAAATGACTGTGCTCCCTGAATTATAATTTTGCATTAGTAATATAATAAAATAAAACAAAATGTTGAAATCCAGTTTTTTATTATTGAAAAATTTCTACTATCATTTAAAAAAATAGTTTGTATTATCTTGTAGCTCAGATTGATTACAGAAACATGCTGTACACTGTTATATGTTATATCAAATTAGCAGAAAAAGTACCACTTTAACCTTCTCAATAAAGTTTTGTGTCTTCTGTGTCAGATGAACTCCCAGGTGTTAAAGATCTATTATAATATGACCATATTATGCATATATGTTTACATGAATCGAACAAACAAAGAAGTATGGAGAAAGTGTTTGATTCATAGTAACTATTGTCAGTTATAATGCTGTTTGAATGTGCTTATCCTCTTAAATATGAAAGGTATAATACAGGAGGAAAGTGAGCAAACAATATATTTAATTACAATTTGAATTTTCCATATCATTAGCTATAATTTTCTGGTAAGTCAGACACAAGGTTGATTCGAAGAAGAGTCTTTTGCAATTAGTATGATGTAAATCTTAGCTAAAATACTGCCTCTCAACTATGGGACTTTATGTGGGACTTCAAACATTTTCAACCTAAAAGTCCTTTATACAAATAAGAGAGGCTGGATTAAGTCAAGTCTATGGCCTTTTTTATATCCCAAGATATTGTCACTACATTATTAAGCATGACAAATTTCTGCTCTCTGAGGATCAAAATATACACTGATGTTGACATGAAATAATTGTTTAAGTCTTCAAATGAAAAAAAATTTGAACTTAGAGATTCTGTCAAAAACAGCACATACACAATTAAATTGCAGGTAGTTTTTGAGCTTCTTGTTGGCATTTTAATTAGAACACAAATTTTATTGATTGATAGTTAATAACTTGCAATTTGGTTTGAATGTAGGTCTTATTCAGGTAGAGAGCATGGATTGAATATTTTTTCTCATCCAATAATTTCCTATTATATTTACTCATTGATTTCTTTATCCTTGTTACTTACTTCATCCTTCCTGACTATATCATTTGTTTCTTAAAGGACTGCCTCCTGATGCACTTGTAAAAGCTTCTATTCACCATTTCAGCTTAGGTTTGTATATGTATCCCCAGAAAATGGAAATGACATAGCAAAGCTCAGCTTTTCTAGAAGAAAATATCCTTAAAACCAGGCATGAATAAAGTGATTTTGTGTGCCTAGACCTGCCTATATCTTTGCTCATTTGACTGGATGATGTATACTTTTATCAAAGAATAAATCTACAACATTTTAGTATCTATTATTGTCTTTATAATTGTTTCATATAATATGGTACAAGAACTGAAATCTACACCAATAAACTGACAAACCTGTTTTTTACAATATCCTATCTACAACTGGCTTCTCTAATGTATTTACTAACTTGGAAGGAGTTACATTCAATTTCCTAAAAAAAATATTGTGATTTTCTGCTAAAGGTTATTAGCTGATAGAGCAAGAATCACAATAAAACTGACTTAACGTTTAAAGACAGGAAATATATTTATTGATATAAATAAGACAATTCTGATAATATATTTGAAATTGATGAGGAGTTGCATGTCTTTCATATTCATCTTTCCACCCAATTTAACTTTCTGATATTAAAGTGAGTCACCTTTAATTCTTTGAATCATTCCAGATTACCTGTGTTGCCTAGTTTGGTCTCTTAAGACTTCCTCTCTTTACAATTTCACAAGAATCCTGGGCTGAATGGTTCATTTTGTATGCCAGCATATACATAATGAAGACTCATACTTTATTTCCAGAAAAATTACTGTTTTCCAAAGTCCAATCCTCTCTTTGATTCTTATTAACTCTATCCATGACATGACTAGGTATTCTTAAATAATAATAAATAAAGCAGGAAACAAATAAGGTAAGTAGGGAGGACTGTATTTTATGTTTTACTATATTAACATAGAAAAAATAGGTAAGTTTCTGAATATATTAAGCAACTAGCCAGTGACTCTTTCATTAGCCTGGATTAAAAAAAAAAATCACCTGAGAAGCTCATTAAAACACACACTGTTGGACTCCAGCCCCAGATCTTCTAATTCAGGAGGTGGACCCCGAGAATTTTGTTTCTATCATATTCTCAGATGATACTGTTTCTTCTGGTCTGAGCACTACACTTTGAGAACAAGGAGTTCAGGCCACCATCTGTCAGATTGCTGTTTTACAAAGGAGAAGTGAATTCTAATTCAAGTAAAGACTTCACACTCAGTAAATGTGATGTGTACTTTTGCACAGGAACGAGGGTCACATTAGTGAAGGCTTCTACCTGTTCACTGTCCTGGGACACAATCACAAAGTCAGGGGCTCAGGGAAGCTGGAAGGGAACAGAAAACTGGGTGACAAGAGCTCCGCCCACCTCCACCAAAGAACAGGTTGACCTCAAAAGCCTCGGTGGACGCCAGGTTGTCCCACGGCCCTGCTCGCACCATCCGGCTTGTCCATGTGTCCTTAGACTTGGCCTGGTGTGGACGGCTTCCTGAGCCAAGCCCTCTGTGCGGATCATCTCATTCAGTCCTCATGATCCATTTCACAGTCCAGGAGACTGAGGCCAAAGACACCAAGCTAGCTTCCCAGAGTCACAAGATGCAAGCAATGGAGCTCAGACCTGAGCTTGGATCTGTCTGACCACGAACGTCACCTTGCAAACAGCCATTTGCTGGAGTCACCGGACAACGTCACAGCGGCTCTGCCATTAGGCCTTGTTCAACCACATTCCCAAGGACAGGAAAGCAAGAGGACTTTGGGCAGCTCTGGGAGAGGGTGGGGAGAGTTGGACCCCTCTCGGCTCCCACCCCGTGTCCTTGGACTCTCATTAAGGGCTGAGCACAGGCCCTGGAGAGGTAGCGAAGACCACTCCCAGCAGGTGGGCGGTGGTGACAGATTGGATGCCGTGCTGCTCCTGAGGGAGGGTAGGTGGCCCAGCATTGCCATCTGTTCCAATAAAATACGAAGTTGGGGACGTCCAGGCGTCTCTCTCTGCACCGAGCGATGACCTTGCCGCCGGCTCCCGGGCGAACTTGATTTATCAACTGCAGCCTGGGCAGCTGAGAGGGATGGATGAGCTGCGGGGGCTACAGATGAGAGCAGGGTCCCTGAGAGCAGCAACGGCCTGGGCGTGGGGCCGTTTGTCACCACCAAGGCCTGCTTAATGGTGGGAAGATGAAGCGAGGGGCAGGGGACTGTACCATATAAATCTTCGCCTTCCGTGGTGCAGCCAGGGCCGCATCTGCCCACGAGGACACTCCCATTTGGAGGGGAGGCGCAGGACAAGGCCACCACTTCATGACAGAAGCAGTGTGGCATATGGGCCTCCGAGATGGCCCTGCTGGAAGGGACAGATAAGTGGTGTCCGGGCCCGTGGAACCCACTGCACTCTGTGGTCAGAGTGTCCTGGGTTTGAATCCTGGCTGTGCCCTTCACCAGCCACCAAGTAGTCTCTGATTTCTGCCCTGTGCACTGGGGCTCAGCCCCCACTCTGTCCCCGTGGTCCTTACCAGCTGTGGAGCGGAGCAGCCGACCCGGAGACCGACTCCCAGGCTAACTTGACTTATCAGCTCCAGCCTTGTCCTGTCCTGTGCCCAGAGTTCCTCGTCTGTAAGATGGGGCTGACCACCGTCCTTAGCTTGCAGAGCTGTGCCAGCGTCTCAGGACTGGGAAGACAAAATCTGCCAAAGAGGTGGCTTAAAACCACACAGTGTGCGCTTGTGTGGTTCTGGAGATCAGGGCTGGAGACCAAGGTGCTGGCAGGGCCACATGCCTCTGGAGGTCCCAGGGGAACCCTCCCTGGCCTCTCGGAACCCCACTGTGGTCCCCAGAGCTCCTCGGCTTGCAGCTACTGCCGTCTGTGCCTTTGTGGTCACACGATCGTCACCTCTCCTCTGTGTCTGTCCCCCTCTTCTGTTTCTTAGGACTCTTGTCATTGGATTTTGGGGTCACCTAGGCTACCCAGACGACCTTATTGCAGGATCTTCAATGTACTTACAATTGGCTGAGACCCTTTGTCCAAATTGGGTCACAACCGCAGATTCTAGGGCTTAGGATTTGGACGTATGTTCCAGAAGGGCCACTGTCCAACCCACACTAATGCTGTCATGAGAATGGAAGGATGAACATTTGTACATTTGTACCTTAGAAGAGGGCCCGGCACCCAGGGAGTGCCCAACACTGTATGCAGCTGTATGTCTAAAACATGAGTCTATGACCTTTAACAGTTTCTGCCTTTTGTGTTAATTTCATCCATTACGTGTTCGGGTCCTATCTACATGCATGTGCATGCAATTAACGCACCAGAGCACGTAATATAGTCAGCCCACATGCAGGTGTCTCGGAAGACCAAGGCTCCCTTCTTGAGGCAAATCTGTCGAATGTCAGCACAAGGTTCCACTGTCCTCAGGGAATATCAGACCCTCAGCAAATGGCAGCTTTTGTGATGGCCACATTGTGTCAGACCCAGGGCTGGAGGAGATCAGATCATCCCGCTAGTCCACAGATTTTTATTGAGCACCTATGACGTGCCAAGTGCTGTCAGGAATGAGGGGTGCACAAAGCCGTAAACGGGCAACCAGCCCAGCCAGCGCTGAGCCCTTTCTGTGGTGGGGAACGGACAGGTAACAAATGAAAGTGTCCTGTCCAGTCAGCCACCATGAGGAGAGAAGGGAGGAGGGGTCGAGGACCGCTGTAACCGTGGCACAGGCAGGTGGCCTGGTGGAGGGTGGAGCCCATGAGGAGATGGGCCCCGTCTTCCATCCTGGGTGCCCCAAGTGGGAGGGGAGGGGCTGGGCTCATGGGGGAGGCTAGAGGTTTCAGGTTGGAGAGGCAGATCTTGGAGGCACGTGTGGGGGGTGTCCACCACGGTGAGACAGCAGGGTGACACAGCTAGGTGACGGGAGCCTTGGAAGTCTTCGGGTCCTTACCAGCTGTGCTCTGGACCTCCAGGAACCGGAGAGGACCTGGCACTCGAGTCTGTCCACCAATGGCCAATGGTGGATCAAATATGCCCACATGATGGAGCCCCCCTACAACTTCTTCCAGGTTGGTGACTGCACCCCAAACATCCCAGGGAAGACGCTCCCATGCCCGAGATCCTTCTAGATCTCACCCTCTGCCCCCCTTCATTTGGCCCTCCATTTGTGTCCTTGAGGGATCTTTAATAAACCAGGAAACATAAGCCCAGTGTTTCCCTGCGTCCTGTAGGACCGTCTGGCAAAGTGGCAACCGGAAGGGAGGCTGAGGGCTCTCCGTGTAACTAGAGCCTCTCTGTTTCTGTGGCGCATGGGCTCTAAGCCGTTGGGTGTTAGCAGCTGATCAAGGCACCGGATCCGTGTCCATCAGCTCTTGTCCAACACAGCAGGACTCTTCTCCACGACCCTTGAGTAGTGGCATGTGGCAGTTCTGAGTGGCAGGTGTGCCCTCCCGTGCAGCAGCAGACCCCAGAGCTCACCTCCCGTTTCTCCAGTCTTGTCTCATGAATTCAAAGGATGCAGTCCCCTGATGAGAGTGAGAGCCCAGCAGGAGGAGGGACGCATGGGGCAAAGAGAGCTCTGGGGGCAGGAGGAGACCAGCACGGGTGGCTTGTCTAGGGGCTCACAGAGCCCTTGGGTCCATGCTATGCCCCAAATTTATGTTCATCGGGGTTTGGAAAATTACTAAAGCTATAGTCTGAACTTCAGCTCGGGTCTGCCTTCCTCCACGCTCCTCCTGCTCACCTGCCATCCTGGCTACCTAGGAGCCGGCATAGGTGGGTCGTGGATGTTCTGGGTCCTGGCTGCAGTGTGCTGTGTGGAGGGGGCTCCAGTGCCAGCCAGCCAGGTCTGCACCATGTCACTGTGGGTGACAGGTCAGCACATCCTGTCGTGCCTCTGCCCTGGCTTGCTCCATCTCAGGCCCGGGCTGGCACCACAGGCTCCACGCAGCCAACTGGTGCTCCAGCCCACCCAGGCCATTTCTCAGCTGAGGTTAATGGGCTGGCCTTGCCACATGGCAGCCAGGAGCCACGTGATCCCTTCATAACAGGTGGGTCGGGAGCACTTGGAGACTGGCATCTGGAGTGGGACAGTTGGTGGGACCGAGCCCTCAATATGGGCTCTGGAACCAACTCTGGATAGTTAGGTCAGAGTGGACTTGAACTGCTGGACCCCAGTTGGTGTCTGAAGAAGACTGGGGAAGGGCTGGGCACAGGAAGCCACACATTTGGTGTCATGAGTGAGAGTTTTCCTTCCAGCCAGCCAGGGTTGGGGGGAGGAGGACGCATTTGGCAGGTGGCACAGCAGGAACCTAGGTGTGTGGCCCTGGGGAGGTTGGCATGCAGGTGACTTGGCCTGTAGAGGAGCAGGAGCTGGGGGTGAGGGCTGTCCACACGGTGAAAGGCTTCAGGGGACCTGCAAGCTCCCTGGGCCTCCTCTGGCTCCAGCCAGGTGCCAGGTTGTTGTGGTCTGACTAGGATCAGCCAGGAAGCTTGTACCTTGCTTGAAATGTGAGTTCTGGAATGATGGGGACATGGGGACAGACAAGGGAGCTGTTTTAGTCAGTTTTTTGCTATTGTGACCGAAAGACCAGAACCATTTTAGAGGAGGAAGACTTTATTTTGGTGCTCATGATTTCAGAGGTCCCAGTCCACAGGTGGCCGATTCCAGGTACTCAGGAGGCTGAGGCAGGAGGAGTTCAAGTCTGCCTGAGCTACTTAGGGAGACCCTGCCTCAAAATAAAATTAAACTGAACTGGGGGTGCAGCTCAGGGGTAATGTGCCCTGGGTTCATTGCTTAGTACCAAAACGACATCAAATAGTCCTCATATCTGTTAATACAGGAGCCTCAGAGGGGTGCAGGAACTTGCCTGGGGTCACACAGCCAGTCAGTCCTTCCCTGCTGTGGCCTGCTAGGCCCTGCTCATCTGGCCCCAAGCCCCGCCCCTCCTCTCTCCATTGGCCTGGTTCTGGCCACACCTCCCTGAGGGGTTCTGGAGCTGCTGGCCTCCCAGCTCCCCACTGAGCTTGGCACTTGACCTTCCCACCTCCTGCTGCCCTCAGGAATCCTCAGTTCCTAACCTGAATCCCCAGCTGGAGCGTCCCGTGGGAGGCCTTCCCAGACCCTGCTCTCTGAGGAGCCCAGCAGCCCATCTAGGAGGGCTGAGTCTCATCCCATCAGGTCCTTAGCTGCAGCTGTGCGGGTGACAGTCCTGGAACAAACCTGCTCACCTCATCCGAGTGCCCCCCATCCCCGGGGTTCTCCAAGCCTTGGCAACTCGCCCAGCCCTGTGGGTGCTGTGGGGTCTGGAGGACAGGGCGGGGACAGGAAGGCCCTGTGCAAAGAATTAGGGGCAGACAGGAAACGGTGGGTAGATGCCACAACCCTGCAGACTCACAGGGGTTGCCTTGTGGCTTCAGGGATTGGGTCCCAGGGGCCCATGGTGCCAGCTACCTCATTGACAAAGCCCCGTGTTTTCGTTTCTCCCTTCCCGGTGTCTCTCATCTCCACCCCTCATTACACCCAGCCCCCTGTACCCAGGCCGTGGCTCAGGGCCTGCTTTTATGGACTCTCAGAATAAGACAGCACCGTCCCCCTCTGGTATTTTGTCACAGTGCTCTGTACTGTGATCACACCGCTCCCCACAATCTGTGATCAACCTGCTCGGTGACTATGGCAGCCGACTTCCCCTCTGTGTCCTAGTGTCCCGACCCTGATGAAACCCACCCTCCCTATCTTGCCCCAGAGTAGCTTGCTGTGACTAGTAGGCTCCCCTAGAGTATTGCCATGTGACTTCTGAGACTGAGACCTAAAAACATGGCCCTTCCATCAGATCACGGGGATCCCATGCTCCGGGGGCAGCCTGTCTCTATTTGAGCAAGCTCTCCAAAGGGTGGGGTCCACGCATTGAGGGACTGAGGCCTCCCGCCAGCAGCTGGCATCACCTGGCCCTCCCTGTGAGTCAGCCAAGTTGGAAGAGGACCCTCCACAGGACCACACCCCAGGCCAGAAACCTGATGCCACTTCACAAGAGACCTTGAGCCCCACCAACCCACTGAGCTGCTCCTAAATTCCCAACCCACAAAATGGTGCGAAATGATACCTGCTCATGATGGTCCCAGCCGCCTCGTTTTGGATGATTTTCTACTCAGCAAGGCATAGCTACTGCATGTGCTCAATTGCATTCATTTCATGGATATTTATTGCAGGGCTCTCCTGTGTCGAATGCCGATGTTATAGCGCCACCCCGCAGATGCAGACACTTGCACGATTATAGCTGTACTCAGTGCCGTCAAGAAGAGGGAGGAGAGGGATGTGAGGCTTTGGAGAGTGTGGGGGGAAGCTGGCCTCATCTGGGAGGACGAGGAAGGCCTCAGAGAGCTAAGGGCAGAGGGTGAGGAGGGGTTGATGAGCAGCAGGAGGACAGCTCCAGAGCCAGGGGACCAAGCAGGGCACCTCAGCACGGGAAGTAGCTTTCCACACGCGATTCCCTTCCCCTGATGTCACCCATGCTAAGGTCTACTTAACGTCCTACCAGCTGCTCTCCAGTCTCAACTCACAGTCTCCTCCAGGAAAACGTTGTCCGGCCACACAGAACAACCACTTCCTCCCTTACCTGTTGCCCACAGGTGCGCCAGGTAAGTACCAGCTGCCTTCACTCCCTTCCGGTCATGGTTGGTAGGAAGGCTCGTTTTTTAGTCAGTTTTTTTCACTGCCTAAGTCTTAAGCAAAACAACTGAAGAGGAGGAAAAGTGTATGTGGGGGTTTGTGGTCTCAAGATCCCAGTCCATACACAGCCAGCCCCATTCCTGGGGCTGCAGGTGACATCCTGGTGGATGGGGGGTTGGGGGGGGGGGAGGTGGACAGCTCACATGATGATCAGAAAGCAGAGAAAGAAGGTGCCCCCAGATACAAAATATATACCCCAAAGCGACGCCCCCACGCCCCACTTCCTCCGGCCACGCCCCACCTCCTCTGGCCACGCCCCACCAACTCCGGCCACGCCCCACCCGGGTCACCGCTTGGCTTGTCCCATCAGAGGATCCGCTTACTGATTGGGCTCAGGCCCTCACAGCCCAGCCCTGTCTCCTCCCAACCTTGCGCTGTCTCACACAGGAGCTTTTGGGGGTCGCCTCAGGTCCAAACCCTGATTGGTCTGGAATCAGCCTGTGTAAATTCTAGTCTCCACTCAGCGCTTATTTGTGATTTCACCTCCTGGTCTCATCCATGAAATGGGAGTAAAAGAAAGGATTCTGAAGGATCCAGTGGCCATCATAGGAACCCGTCGTGCTCCCACCATCTGGTTACATAACCAGCCACCCCAAATCCAGTGTCTGAACCACCACGTGCCTCCCTGCTCTGGGGTGGGGAGGCTGGATGGGCTGGGCTGGGCCGGGCGTGGCCGCAAGCTGCAGCCCACCGGAGCCCACAGCTGGTGTGTCTTCCTTCTGAACCCAAGGGCCGCTGGGGACATTTTCTGCAGGGATGGAAGAGACACAAGGAGCCAGGGCTGTGGCACAACTGTTTCTAGCCCTTTGGCTAAAGCTAGTCCAGGGCTGAGCTACTCCACCTCCCCGGGAAGAACGGCCAAGTCGCATGGCCAAGGACCTGCAATCCCGTCCACCGAGCACGTGCAAGACATTAGAACTCGCTGGGCCCCTGGAGGTGCTTGTAGGCCATTATGTGATTATTTTCATATGGGCTCTCTGTGTCCACCCCAAATTGGATTTAGGATTGGGTTTAGGATTCCATGAACCAGAGAGGAGAGAAATGCAAATGGAGCCTTTGTTCCAGATGTCCTGCTGCCCTCCACAGACCTTCTCTCAATTTCACAACCATCTGAAGGGAAGGAGTTTAATTCAGTCTGTTATACAGGTGAATAAACTAAGGTTCAGGGAATTAAGTATCTTTCTCAAAAACATACAGCTAGTAAGTACTGAAAATGGCTACATGGCTGATTTTCTACTTTATTCAACCCTCTGCTCCAATGTCATTTCTCCAAGGACCAACTTATCTAAAGTTACATCCCTTTTCTCTATATATACTCATTCTACTGGGTCCCTTATGTTTCTTCATAGCATGGACCAGAGCTGGTTTCTTACACATTTGATTGCTGTCCATCAGCCCTGCTCCTCTCTGACACCTGAAACCTTGCCAGTCTTCTTCACCGCAATCCACAGTGGTGTCTGGGACCTGGTAAGAGCTCACTAAATAAATGTATTGAATAAAGAATTGTGTTATAAACTCTTTCTGATAGCTCAATGAAATAGTCAGATATACTTCCACTTTATCAATGATGAAGCCAAGGTTCAGAGAGGTGAAGTGACTTGCCCAGGGCTGAACAGTTAGTAAGTTCTACTGTTGTTTTTTTTTTTTTTTTTTAAGTGTCTCTGCATGATTCCAAAGACTTTGGCAACCCCTTAGCCTATGTTGTCTCACCCAGAAACTCTAACCTGGTTATAGCTTGGGCTCTGCCAGAGTCTCTGCACACAAGCCCGTCTCCAACATAGCCTGAGGCAGGTCCCTCAAGCACGGTTTGAGGCCACTCTCCCCTCATTTCCAGTTGTGATCTAGTGTCCTCACTCACCATCCCTTCTTGTGCTGTGTAACATCAGGCAGTTTCCTACCCTCTCTGACCTTGGCCTTGGGCTCTAAAGAGATCCTCCAGGTCTTTCCCTCTGGGGTAGGAGTGTGAACCGGCCAGCTTAGAGCCCCGACTCTGGCTCCTGGCCTCACCCCGGGACAGCTCTCCCTGCCTGTTGTATAGATTGAGGATTGCCAGAAAAATACCCCTTGATAGTACTTAATTAAAATAGTGGGGAAGAAAGGAGCCACTCCCATTTTTCCCATTTCTGGTGAAGACAGAACAATCGAACTGCCCTTCCTTGCTGGTGGGAATTCAGAATGGGACTGTCACTCTGGCAAATAGTAGTTTCTTAGAAAGTTGAACATGATAGTTAAGTTACCATAGGACTCAGGTCCCACTTATGTTAACTATTCACCATCAAGGAAAACATATATATGGGTTTACAAAAAAAAAAAAATCTGTACACAGGGATGTTCATAGAAGCTCATGTGATGCAGAGATAAACAAGCAGCAGTCCAGCCACACAGTGAAAGCCACTCAGCAGTCAGAAGCAGTTCATTACTGATGCTCACCGCAACGGGCAACAGTATGTGTGATTCCATTTACAGAACATTCTGGAAGAAGCAAAATTCTGGGGAAAGAAAACAGATCCGTGGAGGCTGGGGGCGGGGAAAGGACTTGACCCCAAAGGGACTCGGGGACTTGCAGGGGACAATGGAACTCCTCTCTCTCTGGATGGTGGTAGAAGTTACATAACTGCATGTGCTTGTTGGAGTAGCAGAATTGTACGCTTGGAAGGGTGAGTCTTACCAAATGCAAATTATACCTTCATTTAAAACTTTAAAAACATAAATCATCAGAAGAAAGATTCTGTTGCTACCAAACAAAACCCAGAAAATTCCCCAAACTGGAGCAAACCATGGGTCTTTCCCCAGAGGCCCTGTGGTTCCCGGGAGGAGGAGGCTGCAGCCTTTGCTGCCTGCAGCTGAGTGGGGGGGGGGGCTGGCATGTGTCGGAGAGGTGGGGGTGCCCGCCTGGAGACCCTTGTCCTCCCTGGCCAGCCCTGTGTGGCCTCCACTGGACGAACACTGACTCCTGCTGTCTCCATGTTGCCTCCTTCCCACCAGCTTGGACTTGGGGACAGGAAACCCTTGTCCTTCCCCAGGCCTGGAGGACCCTCAGGAGCACTGAGGAGCTGGGGCTGCTGAGGCTGGGACCAGAGCGCGCTGTGCACTTCATGGGAGGGGGTGGTGCTGGCCTGGGCTCCTGTCCTGGAGTCCCCACCCCCTGGCAGGGACAGGGCAAAGCTGATGGGGAAAGCCTGGGGCACCCAGGACACCTTGCTGCCCACTCGCCAGATCTAGATTCCACCGCCACCCGGCCTGGGTGTGAGGAAGGGGCACCAGAGGCTCCAAGGTGGGGAGGCCCTGGGGTGGGGACAGGAGCCCAACAGGGGCAGCTCTGGTGAGGTCCGGAGTGCAAATCCTGCTCTTCTGCTGGTTCGCTGGTCCATTGTGTGCAGAGCCCCGAGCACGGCCGAGTCTCTCATCGCTGGGTCCCTGCCCTCAGTGCTCACAGACCCAAGGGGCTGTGGGACCCATGGGCATGCACAGGTCTATGGTGGGGACTTGAAGTCTCTCTGTACTTAATCCCCCACCCCCACCCCCACCCCGCCCAGGACAGCTCCAGGCTGATGTGGTGAAGAAGGAGCATCTGGAAATGGAGTGGGGGAGGGGGAGCAATCAAGATTGACCCCTCATCCCAGTCTCCCCCAAACCCGGGATGCTCACTGGGGAGAGACCCCACCAGCCCGGCTCTAACCCAGCTCCCTCAGGGTGAGAGGAGGCCCAAAGGGTCAGGGCCGATGTGCCCAGGACGCTGCTCTCGTGCGTGGATATCTGTGCTCGTGGCTGGGTGTGCACGGGGTGTGTGCGCGCCTGTGTGTGCCTGTGGACACGTGCAGGGCTTGCCTGCATCTGCCTATGGGAGTGCCTGGGGTACCCCTGTGTGCTCCTGCTGCCCACGTGTGGGGGTGAGTCCAGGTGTGCAAGGCGTGCAAGGGCCCTGCAGGCCTGCCGTGTGTGTGTGTGTGTGTGTGTGTGTGTGTGTGTGCGCGCGCGCGCGCGCGCGCGCGCGGTGTGCAGAGCTCTCACATGAGTGCTGTCTCTCGCGTGCCCAGGACCCCTGCTTGAGTCCAGGTAAACACACAGCTGCCCTCTTGCCAGGTAGCTGAGCTGCCCTGCTGGCCCGCCCCATCAGCCGGCCCCACCCGCCCCCTTCCTGTGTGACTCCGCCTATTTTTGTCTTGCTTGGCTTATCCTGGCGGCTGCTCCCAGCCTAATGCCCTGCTTCTCCACCCGGCTATTTTGGCTGAGGAATGCGATGTTTGTGTCTCAAACAGAAAACCCCAAACCCTCATTATGGTTAGCTGTCCTGCAGCTCCAGCCGCCACTAGTTTATTTAGGCTTCTCCTGGTCTATATTTGTTGAGGATGACAAGATGAACTTGGAAGGCTGGGGGTGGAGGGGACCAGGGCTCTCGGGGGAGGCTGGGGTGTCTTCCACCCTCAGCCTCCAGGGGGAGCTGGCCTCTCTGCTGGCCTTGCTCTCAGGGGCAGCCCAGAGCCCTGGGCGCGACTCCCCTGCCCCAGGCTCTGGGTGTTGGAGGCAGGCCCGCGCTGTCCTCTGCCCGTGTGCCCCACGTGGACCACAGGCCTCCCTAGGCGGTGCGTCCCCAGAGCCAGTGTGGGGGGTGGTTAGGACCTAGAACAAAACCCTCTGCCTCAGATCTGAGCTCCAGCACCCACGGCTGGGTTGCCCCCAGCAAGATCCTCATCTCCCAGGTGTCGCTGCCCCTCCTCTATGGAGTGGCCAGTCTCTTCCCTGATGGTAAGACACACATGTTCACACTCTGAGGTGGGTCCTGCCATCATCGGGGTAGCACGGCTGAATCTGCCATCCTTTTAGTGACATCAATTATGATGTGATTTGTAATTGAAGGTGTTGGGGAGCCTGTGAGTGACGTCAGGGCCACCATAGTAGACGGCACGTCCAAATTCAGATGATGCGAGGAGGATTTAATAAAGGGGTAGGAAGTTTTATGACTGTGCGCTTCAAGGAAGAGGAGGCAGGAGGGACATCAGGACCTGGTAGGGGAGAGTTGTCCAGCTTGAGAGCAAAGACCTTCAGGGAGAGGACATTGCCACTCACGGGCAGGCTCCTGGCTGCACCATCTTAGCTCTGTGACCTTGGGCAAGTTATTTACCGTATTTGTCCCTCAGTTTACTCCTCTGCAAAATGGGAATGACAGCAGTTCCTGCCTCACAGAGGTGCTCCAGAGCCTTAAATCCGCTAAGACTCATCAAACATGGAGGTGGCCTGCTAGTATCCCCCATATTCCAGCAATGGCCCTGGATGGTGTCTCTGTGCCCCATTTTCCAAAGTCTCCAGCTTCTCCTCCTAACTCCCAGGCTCTCTCCACCCCCTGTTCTGTAAGCTGTTTTTACTCGAGTTAACCCACTCGTTAACCCCAAGCCCAGGGTGATGCTGGAATGACCCAGGATCAGGTATCCTCCCCAGCTGTCACCAGTCATGATACAACCGCTGCTTCCTGCTGAAGCCATCCCTGCCCCACGCATCCCGTGCAGCCTCTCAGAGGAGGATACTGATGAGAAGTGCCATGGGGGGGGGGTCGCTGATCCCGGGGGAGTGGGAGGTCAAGGTCCCTCTTCTGTTCCCTCCCTCAGCCCCCAGGACCTCAGCCCCAGCCTGGGAGCCGTGAGCACACTGGCCCCCTCACCCTTGAGCCCAGTGCCCGCTCGGGCCAAACCGAAGCCTCCTGACCACCTGTGTCCCCCCATCCCTTGGCCAGCAGGAGGGAAGGTGGGGATGAAGTCGGAGAGCCCCAGGGATTCTTGAGGCCACCGCGTCCTCTGCCCCCACGACCCGCAGCCTGACGCAGCACCTCCGTGTTTGGGAGCCTGGTAGTTTCTGGAAGAGCACGGACGGCCCCACACTCTGCTGACATAAATAGGCCTCGAGACAAGCTCTGGTTTAACCGACAGCCCACCACAAGCTAGCTGATGACGAGGGACCCAAACCAGCAGCGACTCATAATTAAAATGTAAGAACAGCAGAGACCGAAACCCAGGGCCAGCCCTCAGCAGCCCCGACGGGCCGTCTCTGGGGTCCTGCCCGGACATGGCACCTGCTTCTCTGTTCCTGGGAACACTGGGCACCCTAGGCACCACTGCCCCGGGCCTGTAGGGCGCCCCGAGTCTTCAGAGAGACCTGTAAAGGGCTCATTTGGTTTATAAAAACAGAATTCTCGAAGCCTGGTGACTCACCCAGCTTATGAGTGAGTGGCTGTTTGTCCCTGGAACCGGGTGTCATTTGCTGAAGACACTCTTCATTAGGAAAATCACAGTGTTTCGGGGAGATCATCAGAAGGCAGGCGACGCAGGACCTGGGCCAGACACCTTGTCGCAGCCAGCATGCCCCTCCGAGGCTCCTGGGGAAGGCTGCTCAGTCCACTGCGATGGGCGGACCGAGAAGTGACACCAGGCTCACGGGAGCCCTGCGTCCCTCGTGGAGGAGTGTCACTGGAGGGGCGCAGGGCTGGGTGGCTCAGTGGCTCGGGTGCTTCCCGGCACCTGGTTCTCGGGTCCCTGCTCTGCCTTCCTTGGCTTGGTGGCCGCCCAAGAAGCCAATGCACAGAGCCTGTTGCTAGGCGAATGCCAAGGGTGGGAGAGGGCACTGCATGGTCCACCCAAGGGAGGCAGAGGAGGGGACGTCTGGCGGGAGCCTCCCAAGACGCCTTGCGGTTCCCCAGCAGCTTCAACAGGGGTTCAGTCAAAGCCACTGTCACCCTGGGGTGAGTCAGGTGACGCCCTCCCTGGAACTGGCCTGCAGTCTTCATTCACTGGCTGGAAGCAGTCCTGGGGAGGGGGTGGCCATGGATTCCAGGAGATGGTGGCCACAGCCCTTGGTCAGTTGCAGTCCCTGTGGGACAGCCTCTAGCAGGTTCACAGCCACTGGCTTTGGTGGGTGGCCAGCCCCACGGTGAAGTAAAACCTCCACGTGCTTCTGGCTCCCGGACGTAATAGGTCCATTGGTCCATTGCAGCTCCCTGTCTCCCGTCTCCCCTCCCCCATCTCCCATCTCCCCTGTCCCCATCTCATGTTCCAGGGAACGCGGGCATTGCCACTCAGCCGAGGGTAAGTCTTATTTCAGCCTCGGCTTCTGACAAGTGCTCAGCAGTGCGCTTGCGCACCCCCGGGGTCCTTGCCAGGGTCTCAGGTGCCCGTTCCCCAGGGCAATGCCCACAAGCCGTGAATCCTTGTGACCTCGTTTTCCACTCCAGCCCCTTGAATAAGAACCCTGAAGCCCACCCCCAGCTACGGCCCAGACTCTGCTTATGCTACAAGGCGAGGCTGACTTCTGCCTCGCGTAGACCCTAGTCCCCCCCTGACCTTATCCAGCTGAGGGGTGATGCTAAGCTTCACCTCTTATCAGAGAAGGTGGAGACACACAGTTCCTTCATGGAGGGCAGATTTCTGCAGCACTTCCAGGCCCAGAGAAGGTGCTGGCTGTCATCAGGGAAGGGGACATCCCTGCAGAATGCACAGCCCCAGGGTCATCTGAGCAGGTAGCCCAGGTTTCCCCAGGCAGGGCCTCGGCCTTGGCCTTGGCATGACCCCACCTTGGCTGCCCCGACCTCAGAGGCCACTCCTTTCCCCAGCTGGCCTGCCCTCCTGGGCCCTCACCCAGACTCTCTGGTTCTTTTACTGCGTCTTAATCGCCTGGGAAAAGCTCTCAGGCTGACTCTCCATCTGCATGGACCGTCCACTCCACGTCCTTGAGGGCACTGTTCACCTGCCACGGTCACACACTCATCCCTAGCCCTGTCCTCCCCTCCACCAGGACATGTGCTCTGACCATGGGCCATGGCTTTGAACCAGGACTACCCGTGACCACCCACCCTCTAAGATGGCTTCCTTCCCTGCCCCATGGTAGATGCCAGGCCAGGTCCCTCACCTTCCCACCTGTTTCTCAGATGGACAATCACCTGGGCTAAGCCGGGTCCTTCCTGGGGCGGGGAAGCAATGATTTTTTTTTTAACCCCACAGGAATTTCAGAAGAAAAATTGCTCCTCTTCTTAGGGATCAGGCTGGCAGAGGTCTGGGGTGAAGGAACCTCTGTGGCCAGGGTGACAGTGGCAAAGGCAGGTCTGGTGCGGGTGTCAGTTGCCTCCAGGGGGGAGCTCACAGGGCGCGTGCTGAGCCGAGCCAGGGGACCCTGGGCCTGCCCTCCCTGTGCTGGCCTGCAGGGCCTCCCTTCTCAGGGTTCTCAGCTCGGTTTGTCACTCTGGTTTCTAAGCCCCGCCTGGGGACCCACCACATGTCCCTGGAGCACTGCATCAGCACATCGTTTACTCAGGGGCAACCCCAGTGAGATATTTTTAGAACAATTAAATGTAGTAATAACTGCTCCCTTTCTTTTAGGGCTCATTTCCCATTTCTCTATTAAAAACCTGACTAAAACCCATCCTGGACGGCTGCCCGGCGCTGTCTGTGGGGAGGACGGGGACTGGACACCAGGGTCAGGGGGAGTTTGCATGAATCTGCCATGTGGCTGCTCTGCCCGGGCAGCACCCATCTTGGCCAGGGCCCCGAGGTCCTGCTGCTATGGCCAGGCCGCAGGGATGGCTCAGGCAGAGGGTCCACCCTCCCGTGGGGCTCCAGAGCAGGCTGCCGCTCACCTCTCCTGTCTGCTTCCCACCAGAAGTCCTCCGGGGGGACTGAGGGCAGGGCTCTTGGTTTATAAGGAGTGGGTAGAATGAATCTACCTATAATTGTGGGTTCTGGAGGATTCTCTCTCTACAGACCACTCCCCTTACAAGAGAAGCCTCCCAGGAAAGAGGGTCCCTCTTCACCTACCGTGCAGCTTAGTTGGGAAAGAATATCGGACCTGGGATCAAATCTGCACCTGCCAATTGACAAGCTGAGTGAGGTTTTTTGTTGTTGGTGGTGGTTTTTAAGGTTTTAAAAAACTTTGCTATTTGTAAATAATTTTATACTTACCAAAAGGTTTTGAGAATTATGCTAAGAGCACCCACACCCACTTTTCCCACATTCATATATTTAAAAAATAAGCTTCACGGTGTGCATTGGAGATGTGCAACATGATACCATGAGATACAGAAGATAGTAAAATGGTTGTGATATGAAGCAGTCAACGTAGCCATCATTTCACAGTTACCCATTTCCCATTTTCTTTCTTCCTTTTTTTTTTTTTTTGTGGCGAGAACAGCTGCCATGGACTCAACAAAACTCTCCAGTGCTCTGTTGCCAACTGTACCACTCACATTGTTCACGATCACTGGACTCGTTCACCCTGTGGAGCTGCTACTCGGCTTCCCTTGATTGACATCTCTCATTTCTTCTCCCCTATCCCATTCCTGTAACCACAGTTCTATTCTTAGTCTCTGTATATTTGACATTACTTTTTTTTAAGATTCCACACATAAGTGAGGTTACTTAGTATTCTATGTGTCTTTCTGGGTCTGGCTTATTTCACTGAGCATAATATCCTCCAGGTTGATCCATATGGTGGCAAATGGCAGGATCTTCTCCTTTTTCAGGACAGAGTAACATTCTATTTTACAAACACACATATACACTCACACTACAATTTTTTTTTAACCCATCCATCTGCCAATGGACACTCGGATTTTGTCCCTATCTTGGCTAGTATAAATAAAACTACAGTGAACATGAGATACAGGTATCTTTCAGGGGTGATGATTTCATTCCCTTCTGCTATCTTACCAGAAGAACTTCTTGGTCATAAGAAGGTTCCATTTTTAATTTCTTTAGAAACTCTCATATTGTTTTCCCTGGTGAAGGCGCCAATCTCCATTGTCCCCAACAGTGTTCAAGGCTTCCCTGTTCTCTACCCCTCACTAATACTAGTTATCACTGGTCCGAAACATAAGCCCTGAAATTATAAAGCTTCTAGAATAAAACAAAGCGCCAATCTCCTTCCCACTGGCCTAGGCAATGATTTTTTTTTTTTTAATATCCCACCAAAAGCTCAGGCTACATAAGCAAAATCAAACGAATGGGACTCCATCCCAGGTCTGGCATGGCAAGAGAAGCAATCAAAAAGAAAAGCCACCCACAGACTGGGGAAAATATTGCAAATCATATACCTGATAAGGGCTTCATGTCCAAAATTTATTAAAAATTTCATACAACTCAATAGCAAAAAAAAAAAAATACACAGACATTAAAAAATGGATGAATGTCCTGAACAGACATTTCTCCAAAGAAGACATAAAAGTGGTCAATAGGCATATGAGAAAGTGTTCCATATTCCTAGTCACCAGGTAAAGGCAGATCAAAACCAGGGTGAGATAGCATCTCCACCCATTAGGATAGCTATTACCAAAAGGTTAGAGTGTAATCAGCTGAGCAATTCTGAGCTAAGTGGTGCTGATGATAATGATGTTTGTAGGGCTGTTGCCCTCTCCTGGGAATCTGGCAGAGACCTGACAAATGGTTTTAAAAAGTGCTTTGGAAGATGAGAAGTTGCATTTATCAGATTAGGTTAAGCTAGGCTGCTGTAACAAACAGACCCTGAAATCTCAATGGCTTAACACATCATTATTTCGAGGCCAAGTTCTCTGGTTCCATCTTTTAACTTCCGCAACTCAAGTCGTGACTTCCTAAGTCACCGGAACAGAAGTGTGAAATACAGCGAGTCCAACCAACCCTTCAATGCTTGGGCCTTGAAATGACACTCATCACTTCTGCTCACAGTCCACTGGCCAGAAAGAACACCTGGCAGCTAGCAGGGACCCCTCAGTTCTCACACTGGGGTGAGAGGCCAGTTTTATTGTTTCCTAATTTCCAACCTGACACTGCCCTTTTTTTTTTTTTTTGGTGCCATGGACTGAATTCAGGGACACCCAACCACTGAGCCACATCACCAGCTCTATTTTGTATTTTATTTAGAGACGGAGTCTCACTGAGTTGCTTAGTATCTCCTTGCTAAGTTGCTGAGGCTGGCCTTGAACTCACGATCCTCCTTCCTCAGTCTCTGGAGCTGCTGGGACTGACATGGATTTTTGAAGAATACCATAAAAACGAATCACAAGGGAAACTGAGGACTCTAGACATTAATCTAGAAAATGACCACCATCAGGGTGTAGACGAAATACTCTAGAAAATAACCTAGTAAACATTAAATGCTTTTAAGAAGATTCTAGAAAATAATAAAATGCAAATAAAGTGATTGAAAAAATTATCAGGAGACCCAATAAATGAAAACCCCCTGCTGCCCACATTTGAAAAAAATACATATAGAAAAAAAACCCCAAAGCATGCCTAGGTCATGGAGATGGAGACTATCTGAACTTGTCTGAATGCAGTTCCATGACACAGAACCCTTGGCCAAGCTCTTGGAAGCTGTACCAGTAGGAAATTGCCATCAAAGTTAAGCCAGGGTCTCAGTTCCCGTCCGTCTCCCACGGTGGCCTGGTCACAGAGCTCACGGCTCCGAACTGACTCATGAATACCCTTGAGGGGAGCTCTGGGTGATCCTAGCTCAGCTTTCCTAGGGAAGATGGTAGGCGGACAGTCCTGGAGACCGCTGGCTAACAGAGACCTCTAGCTTTGGCTAGACCTCTCGCTTTTTCCACAAAGAGAAAAATCTCTCCAAGTTATGAATGAAACATTGATCCCCCCAAGACAGAGCTGTGGTGGGGGTGCCTTTTCCCCCAGATCTCAGGGCTCTCCTTCACCACCCTGCACCCGCACGTCCAGGCCACTCACTCACGTTGATGGCTTTGCCTACTCAAGTCTATATTAATTAAAGAGCAGGCTCGTGATAGAAGAGCCAAGTGTCTTATTTCATAAAGCAGATAACCTTAGAGATTTTAATTTACAAGGAGAGCAGAGACCAGGGTCTGTCAGCAGCAGAAAGAGCTGTAGAAAGCTTCTTAGTTTCTGCATCTGATAGCTCATGACTCTCTGAGTTGCCATAAATTCTGATAAAATGTCTTCCCAGTGGCTAAAGATAATTTTTATAAGCTTTTGGAAGGGACTAATAAAGCCGTAATCTACCGTCTTCCATTATTTAAGGACTTGGCTCAAGGGATATGATTTGTAAGGGTTTTATATATAAATAGAGAGACGTATATTAATTCTGTGTCTCAATACATCACTGGCTCAGAAGCGGCCGCGGCAGGGCCCTGGTGGCCCCATGACTGGCCTGTGGCCTTGGCTGGAACTGGGAAGGTCTGTGTGTGAGCCTCACCCCTGCAGAACCCTGGGCCTCCAGGACCCGCCATCAAAGGTGTCGGTGAGAACACCCACATCTGTCCCCTGGCCCTGCGTGATAACCCGAGGGCTGCAATCTGTGTCTGACGAACGTGATTCTGTGGTGACAAGGCCTGGTGGGGACAGGGGAAGCTTTGTCATCAGCCGACAAGGGACACATGCTGGGGATTTCTGTGTCTTCCCTGGCCTGAGGATCGTAGCTTTAGGTGACGGTGCACATGCCAGCCCAAAGGCCCAATACCAACAGGCTGAAGTGCAGAGCCAGGAGAGGAGGCCTGTCTTCCTCCTCCAAGAGCCCCAGGTCACCTGCCTGGGGACGACAGCTGATAGGAAAGGCTGCGGGATTTGTGTGGCCTGCTCACCAGCAGGACCGAGTGCCCCCTGAAAGCATTTGCTGCTACTCGAGGAGCATACTGTCGAAGTCCCTGCCTGTCCCCCCCTGCCTACCTCGAGCCAGGAGGCCCGGGGACAATAGCAAGAGCTCGGGGACCAGGAGCTGCTCCTTCAAGGGCAGCGACTGTCCCTATATATTCGCCTCATTCCCTGGTGACCTGTCACTGTCTGAACCTGCCTTAGGGACCCAACACCAGGACACCAAGGAGCAAGAGGCATTTCATCTCTGAGATGGCCTCCTGTTGAGGAGCCCCGTGTAGGAATTTCTAAAGAAACGGAGGGAGAGAGTTGGCACCATTTTCATTAGCTCCCTGCAGCTGTGCTGGGTGTTTGCTGGGGGAAGGGGCTGGAAGAACAGCTCGAGGATAGAGGAGGGAGCAGGAGACCCTGGGGGACTTCAGCAGAGACCCTGGCACAGCCCTCATGAATCCCAGGTCTGACCTGGCCGGCTACCCAGGGTCCAGGTGAGCCGTCTGCCCAGCATCCCAGGAGAGTCCTACCCCAGAGGCCACCTGCTGCCTTTGTCCAACCAAGAGTGGACAAGAAACAGCTCTGATCCCAGGACAGGCAGCTGGCCGCCCGGGGCACCTGGACATATCTCAGGGCTGGTACTTTGCATCTACAACCACTGCATGAGGATGCATTTTAAAGATTCAGGTATAAAGAGTGACCTTGAGGGACATTCTGACTCACTAAGAGGAAGGAATTTTGCAGCGGCTGGCTTCCTGCCACCCGGGGTCCTCCTGAGAAGCTCCCGCACTGCGACACACAGCAGCAGGGGTCATGGGGGGCAGGTTCCCACAATTCACGAGTGGTGACCCTCACTTCCGCCAGCCCCCTGCCCCCTCCCCTCCAGGACTGCACAGCTCCCAGTCACCTGGGGTAGACCCTTCCCAGTGGACGAGCCTTGAATGAGAGGGGGACAAACACCAGGTTGCAGAGCTGAGCCTCTGCCCCGGGCATGAATGAACATCCCCTTCCATTCTGTCAGGGTCAAAGGACTCCCGAGACAGTCACATGGACAGTCCCATGGCCACACTTCCATGAGGTGGTTCTCATGAGCGATGGGTCTCCCACCCAACAAGGGCCTATATCTTGAGGCTTATGGCCACCACGGATCTGGGACAAAAGTAACCCTGAGTGCATCACCTGGCCGGGGGCTTGAAGGACAGACGATGGCTTTCTCACCTATCCGGAGCCCAAGTTCTAGGTGGGAGTCTGGCAGGGTGGGTCTCTGCTGAGGGCTGTCCTCCCAGCTGGAAGACGGCCGCCGTGTCCTTGCGTAGCCCTTCCTCAGCTGCTGCCTGGTGGGATGGGGGGAGTACGGGGGAGGGGGTCCTCTGGTGTCCCCTTGATAAGGACACTAGTCCTTCAGATCCTGACCCACCCTGAGGACTTGGCCTAACCTTAACAGCATCCTCAGAGGCCCATCTCAGGGGTCCCCTGCAGGGTGGGGAGGCAACGTGTGGATCTTAGGGAGCCTCAGCCCTCAGCCATCACTGACTCGCGGCCCGGGCTCTGCCTCCCGCACCAGGAAACCAGAGCGGAGGAGCCCCGAGGAGCCCCGAGGAGCAGGAGGAGCCCGGGGAAGGCCGGGGTCGAGGATCTTTGCGCAATTTCTGCCCAAATCCAAAAAGTCCCGCTACTTTCCGGATCCTCACAAAGGACACCCCGCTGACACCTTGAACCCGCGGAGGCTGTCCCGGGTCCCCACGGTGGCAGCTTTGCTTGGCTCGCAGGATCAATCTTGGAAATCAGAATCTGTCTCCAGTATTTAAATGTGGGAAGACTTGAGGCTGCTTTGGATTAGTGGGGTTGGGACACTCGGGGCTTCGTGTCCACAGAGCCACCGTCCACCCGAATCTGGGGCTGGATCCTTCCACGGGGTCTGACTCCTTGCCCAGCTCAGCCCCGGCCTGGCCCCCGCCCTGGACCTCCCTGGCCCCCTTGGCGCACACGCAGGTCTGAGGAAGACGGGGCGCCGTGTCCTCCTAGGCAGAGGTGACAGCGCGCATGGGTCCCCTTTGATTCCAGGGCTGCCCATCAGTGTCCAGCGGCTCCCTTCCTCCTGACAACATTGTGTAACTCACAGGAAAGCGGATCGACGCGCAGCCAGGAAGCCAGACATCTGATACGGCTTCTGAGGGCCCCTCTATTTGTAGGAAATAGGGGATCGTCCCAAAATATTCACTTCCTCGCCCCTCTGGGGTTGGAAGAGCGTCTCCTAAGACCCTTTGGACGATGACCAGAGAACCCTGTCGGGCGAGGGCGGGTGGCTTCCTGGGCACCCCACGCTGGCCGCAGCACCCCAAGACCTCCTGAAACGCCGTCGCCAGCTCGGAATCTCTGGCTGCCTTCTGCTCTTGACTGGAGCCTCTCCCCAAACCAACTCCTCTGATCATTTGTGCCGGAAGTTTCCTCTCTTGGTCCTGGACACAGGGGGCCTGGAAACTCAGCCAAGAAGTGGGAATGGATTCAGCCTTTGCCACCGGATTCCCAGCCCCTTGGCTGTGTGACCTCGGGCAAGGTGCTCTACCTCTCTGGGTGTTCCCTCGTTCTACTGTCCAGTGGGGTTGGCCATGCCTCAGAGAAAATGGATGGCAATCAGAAATTGGGGAGACTCCTCAGAAAATACAGAAAGGCATATAAAAGTAACAATAGTGAATCTATCAGGGCCCCCAAGAGAACAGGCAGTGTGAAATGGGGTCGTGGGAAGGGAGGACAACACAGGAATTGTTTACAAAGGCATGGGCCAGTGGGAGGGAACTAACCAGGATGGGGCTGTATCTGTAGAGGTCTAAGCAAAGGGGAAACTATACCAGAGCCACGGAGCCTGGCTGTTCCAAGGAGCAGCAGCCATCAGTCAGGGTGTCTCCTGGGCTGCCTGGTCAGGGGAAGCCAGGGGAACAGATGGCCTGACGCCCTTCTCCCGGCACTTTCCACAATCCTGCTGGGGTCTTCCATCGGCCAAACCCAACCAGCAACAAGAGTGAGGGACCCCTTGCCGCTGCCTTATGCCCTTCTCTCAAGCCACACATCAGGGAGGTTGGCTCTGGAGGGCAAATGAAAGGCATCTGGGACCATCAAAGCAAATGTCCTCCTGTGTGAAAGGGTACTAGGAGCCACAGCAGCGCTGCCCCTCACCCACTTCTCTCATCAGCCCAGGCAGGAGTGGTCTGTCAGCCATTTTACAGATGAGCAGACTGAGATGCAGGCAGGTCAATGGACATGCCCAGGATCATAGGCAAGAGTGGAAGAAGCAGGAACTCGGGACCCCCATCTCCTGAAGCATGTTACCATATGGCCTCCCAACTACAGAGGGAGGGACATTTGTGCAGTCACCATTCTGGGCCGCAGTACCAGTCTGGTGTTTTGTGCATAGATCAATATTTAGGTGTCCAGCACCATGGACACGTGCTGTCTAGGAGGTGGGGCCTCCTGGGAGGAAGTTGGATTGCTGGTGGTGTGTCCTTGCAGGGGTACTGAGACCCCAGCCCCATCCTGTCTCTCTTTGCTTCCTGGCGGCCCTGAGGTGAGCCTCTTCCTTCAGCCCCACACAGTGACAGAAAGTTGAATACACAGTGAGTGGGAAAATCCACTTATTGTCAAGCCACTGACATCTTAGGGCTTGTTTGTTACAGCAGCTGGAATTAACTCACCAAGAAACAGAGGTTTTGTATGTAAATCAGATTCTACATAGGACCAGGCTCTACAGGATGGACGTTGACCCAGGAGGGTCCCCTGCCCCCTAAGAGCAGATCCTCGAAGGACAGGACGACTGGTCCCTCTAAGGGACCTGGCTCTTTGTAGCCAGAGTCAGAGAGCCCTGGATGGGGCTCGCAGAAGAAGAGCTCCTCTGGGAGGGTTTCTCTGTGCAGCTAGAATCCCATTCAAGAGACCAGGAGGGGCCCAGGGTGGATGCTCTACCAACAGACTTCAGGGTGCAAAGTCAGGCTGAGAACTCAGCCAAGAGGAAGTTCCTGTCCAGTGTCCTCGATTTCTCATTGCACACAGGTTGAAACAGCACTTGTTTAAAAGTCTCCAAGGGCAGATTCCCCCCATAAAACGGAGCCACTTTGCATGAAGCAGTTGAGGTCCTTAGTGCTTCCTCTCCCTCCCAGCCGCACCCCCCACCGCCCTCCCAGGACCCAGCCCAAACCGTGGCTTAATTCAGGACTATCCGATATCTCTGCAAACCCAGGGCCCACACGAAGTGCTGGGACGGTGTTTGTTTGGAGAACCCGCTTCCAACCCTTACATCCTGGAGCCCGGGACCAAATGAAATTCATGTCTTTTCTGCAAATTCTAGAGTCGGCGAGGGCTGTGGCGGGGGGGGGGGGGGGGGGGAGCTTGGAACCACGTAGACCCTACAGATTCTCTGTCCATGAAATGGGTGAGCTGTGCTGAACCTTGTCAGCTCAAAACATGGCTGAGAAGCACTGTGGAGCCGGACGTGGTGGCGCAGGCCTGTAATCCCAGTGGCTCGGAGGATCTCTTCGCCTTTGTATTGGGTGAGAGGAACCAGCCAGGGCGGTGGCTCCTTATCTCTCAGGGACGGCAAGGAAGACAGGGCCCTGTGAAGGAAGGGCCAGGAGGGAGCGCTTCCAACAGGGGCTGGGGGGCGGTCGCCCCAGAACCACGGGCTGTGGCCAGGTGACGCGCGTGGCCCTGCGCTGATGGTGACCACGTCTGTTACTCGGCACCAGGCAGAGGTTGAGGGCACTGATCTTCAGGGACTTCTGTGGCTGGTGGCTCTGACCTGAATGTGGGGGACCCGGCTGACCTGGACTGAAGAGCTGGATCTCCCTGTTTGACCTGAAGATCTGTGCGTCTGGCCCACCTGTCTGTCATCTTCCTGGGTCCAGTGAGCTGACCAGGGTGTATTTTCATAGTAATGGCCAGTGAGCCTGCCAGGAAATGTTTTTACAAAGAAAGAAAATGGAAACATGCTACTTAAGACCTGAACATGAAACCAATACACTTCCAGTCCTGTCTCCTGGTCTTGGCCAGAGGGAGTCTTATAACTGAGCCTAAAGTCAAGGGTAGAGAAACGCACTCCACATCTCTGCTCAGAGATCCTGTAAAATTGCATGGCAAAGGGAGAAAATATCAGAGCGATAATGCAATCCATCTATTCTAGACTGCATCTTTGGAATTCTGACTTGGCTGCTTGCTAGCTGTGTGACCCTGAGCAAGTTACTTAACATCTCTGAGCCTCCATATTCTTGTCTCTAAAAGAAGACAACAATGGCGGCTTCCTCTCTGGTGGTTGTGAAACTCTGACTAATGCAGGAAAGTGGCTCTGCAAAGACAGTCATCTTATAGCAGGAAGCCCCGGGCAGTGCAGGAACATCCCTGAGGATGGAGCCCGCTCTGAGGTGGCAGATTGCTCAGAGAAGGAATCTGATCTTGATGGAGTCGTTCAGCTGCCTGATTGAGTGACCCGAAGGCCCTCAACGCCGGACCTCTGTATGACACCGATTCCCCGCGTGGGCCACGTGTCCTTTCCTTTCAGCCAAAAGATACAGACACAGACTGAATGTTTCCACAGTCTTCTATTTTAAAAAAATTATTTACTTATTCTAATGTGTTCTATGTGACAGTGGAATGCATTTCAATTCCTAGTTCACATGGGGAGCACAGTTTTTCAAGTCCCTGGTTGTACACAGAGTCACACCATTTATGTCTTCGTACATGTACTTAGGGTAATGGTGTCCATCTAATTCCACCATCTTTCCTACCCCCATACCCCCTCCCTTTCCCTCCCTCCCCTTTGCCCTGTCTAAAGTTCCTCCATTCCTCCCATCTCCCCCCACCCCCATTATGGATCAGCCTCCTTATATCAGAGAAAATATTTGGCCTTTGGTTTTTTGGGATTGGCTAACTTCACTTAGCATTATCTTCTCCAACTCCATCCATTTACCTCCACATGTCATGATTTTATTCTTTTTTATTGCTGAATAATATCTCACTGTGTATAAATACCACATTTTTAATCCATTCATCTACTGAAGGGCATCTGGGTTGGTTCCACGGTTTAGCTATTGTGAATTGTGCTGCTATAAACATTGATGTGACTGTGTCCCTGCAGTATGCTGTTTTTAAGTCCTTTGGGTACAGACCAAGGAATGGGATAGCTGGGTCAAATGGTGGTTCCAGTCCCAATTTTCCAAGGAATCTTCATACCACTTTCCATATTGGCTGCACCAATTTGCAGCCCCACCAGTGGTGTATGAGTGTGCCCTTTCCCCACATCCTCGCCAACACTTATTGTTTATCTTCTGACTGGAGTGAGATGGAATATTTGAGTAGTTTTGGTCTGCATTTCTCTAATTGCTAGAGATGTTGGACATCTTTTCATATATTTGTTGATTGATTGTACATCATCTTCTGAGAAGTGTTTGCTCAATTTGTTGGCCCATTAATTAATGAATTAATCTATTTATTTATTTGTTTGTTATTTTGGTGTTAAGGTTTTTGAATGCTTGATATATCCTAGAGATTAGTGCTCTATCTGATTTGCTTGTGGTAAAGGTTTGCTCCCTTCTTTAGGCTCTCTATTCACCTCACTGATTGTTTCTTTTGCTGAGAAGAAGCTCTTTAGTTTGAATCCATCCCATTTATTGATTCTTGGTTTTATTTCTTGCACTTTAGGAGTCTTGTTAAGGAAGTCAGGGCCTACTTTTTCTTCTATTAGTCACAGTGTCTCTGGTCTAATTCCTAGGTCTTTGATCCTCTTTGAGTTGAGTTTTGTGCATGGTGAGAGATAGGGGCTTAATTTTATTTTGTTACATATGGATTTCCAGTCTCATTTGTTGAAGAGGCTATCTTTTCTCCAATGTATGCTTTTGGGGCCTTTGTCTGTATGAGGTAACTGTATTTATGTGGGTTAGTCTCTGTGTCCTCTACTCTGTACCACTGGTCTACCAGTCTGTTTTGGTGCCGATGCCATGCTGTTTTTGTTACCATTGCTCTGTGGTGTAGTTTAAGGTCTGGAATAGTGATGCTCTTGCTCCACTCTTCTTGGTGAGGATTGCTTTGGCTATTCTGGGTCTCTTATTTTTGCAGATGAATTTCACGATTGCTTTTTCAATTTCAATGAGGAATGTCACTGGGTTTTGATTGGAATTTCATTCAATCTGAATAGTGCTTTTGGTAGTACAGCCATTTTGGCAATATTAATTGGGTCTATCCAAGAACAAGGGAGATCTTTCCATCTTCTAAGGTCTTCTTTAGTTTCTTTCTTTAGCCTTGGATGTTTTTATTGCAGAGGTCCTTCACCTCTTTCGTTAGGCTGATTCCCAAGTATTTAATCTTTCAGAGGCTATTGTAAAGGGGGTGGTTTTCCTACTTTCCCTCTCAGAGGATTCATCACTGATGTACAGAAACACCTTTGATTTATGGTGTTGATTTCAGCAAAGTCGCAGGATATAAAATCCACAGCCTTTTATTAAGCCTTGATTTTCTTTTCTTTCTTTTTTTTTTTTTTTTATAAGCAACGAATAGCTCCTGAAAAGAAATCTTCAACAACCATTTAAATTTCACAACAGTTTATTTTTTCTTCCATTCAATTCATGCTAAACATATTCAGGAGCTTTTATTCACAGTAACATACAGAGCAGGAGGTGATTTTAGACCCATCTGTCTGTCTGTCTGTCTGTCTGTAAGACACGTGTCCTAGAGAACAGCAGGAAGTGTCCACACTAATGCTGACCACGGTCATTTGGGATGGTTTGGGGGTTGACTTTCACTTCTTATGTTTTGAAGTTCCTTGTATTTTTAAATGAGTTCATCATTTTTTATTTCACCCCGTGTTAAAATTATTAGACTTAAAAAAAATAAAATCTAAACTGCTGAAAAGAAAGACCGAGAGCTGCCATTGGGGGCGGTGCCCACCACATCCTGAGGGACTCTTTCCAGAAGCTTATTAAAGATGACAGGGGGCCCACCCAGATCCCCTCCTCGTCTTCTTCCCCCTCTTTGGACCAAGCCTTCACCCTCCTCGTCCGTGAGGCAGCAGGTCCGAGCTGTGATGGCTGAATCAGAGAGGCCAAGTCATTTAGCCAAAGATGCTCAGCCGAAGCCCCGGTCTCAGATCCCAGCCTGGACTCCTGGGCCTGTTGGAAGGTGGGTGTGGGAAGCTGGACGTCCACTTCTCAGCCAGGACTTGGAGCAGCGTCTCTCTTTATCTTCTAGAATCCTGGTTGAGTCTCGCCTGCTGCAGTGGGTCCCCCAGCCTAATGCTTCAGGGAGCCTTTTATGAATCACAATCAGCTCTGCGGACATTTTTTTAAGTTGCTAATATTAATTTTACAGAAATAAAATCTAATTGCATTCCTCCTGGCTTTCCCCCATTAACTTAATGTTATGGGCTTTTAACAGATGTTTTAATTAGACATTCCTATTAATGGGAATATGATTCAATTTTCAAACGAGGGTCTGGACTGCCAATATTCCCATTTGGACTTTTAATTAAGGTGAGAAAATATTAATCACTTACCCCGGGTTCTTGCCTGGGATTCTGGGGGGATGCGGAGGTCACAACAGACCAGACATGTACGGGGCTGGGGGGACTGAGGATGGGGGTGGGCTGAGGTCATGGGGGGGGGGGACAGGGCCGGTCCCCGGGGGATGCAGGGCCCTGGATCAGCTGTTTCCACGTGCCCCTCTGCACCTCTCCCTGACTCTCTGGGTTTCTGGAATTCTCAGTTGGCAAGTGTATCCGTCTGATTGGCTGTGTAACAAACACCCCAACCCCAGTGGCTTTCCAAACCACCTTTTATAACCTCATAATTCTGCAGGACAGCAACTTGGGCTGAACTTCACTGAGCCTCTGTTCTGGTCTGGGCCCGACTGGGCTCATCTGGGCTGGGCCTGTTCATGCATCTGTGGTCGACAAGCTCAGGGCTGGCTGGAGAGGACGGTCTCGCTGGGACAGCTGGGTGACTGTGTCCTTTCTCCATGGGTCCCTCTCCCTCCTGCGGTCCAGCCCAGTCTACAGGGTTTTAAGAGCCACCAGAGGGCACGGGCCAGTGCTCAGACACTACTCAAGCCTTTGCTTGGGTCTGCCACCGTCCATGGGCCAAAGCTCATCACAGAGAGGGTGCCATCAAAGGTGAGGACATCTGTGCCACTTGGGTGGAAGGCAGGTGGGGACAGAGACGGCTCTGAAGCACTCCACCATATGTCCCCAGGGCCAGAGCCTGGAGGGCAGGCCCAGTAGCAGGCACAGTGACACCCTGTGACCCATGCTTGGCCCTAAAGGACACTCCAGGACCCAGCCCCAGTGAGTGGCTGCCTGCAGGAAGACCAGCCTTTGACTTTCTCCGTCAAAGCTGCCACTTGTCATCTCAGAACAGAGTCTCTCGATGTTTAATGATTGGAAACCAATGAAAAGTTTGAAGCCCTGAACAGTCTGAAGAAGAACGGGGGGGGGGTAGAATAAGCACTTCCCACACGAGGGAGAAATCCAAGTGGCGAATCAAGGCGCCTGCGGGAGGTCGGCCTCAGTAGTCATCCGAGTGAAGCCAATTAAACCAAAACCAAGAATGAGGTGTGACCGGGTGAAAGCCAGGACCACACACTTTCCAGAAGGGTAGAATATATGCATAGATTGTACCCAGGAATCCCACTCCATGGAACATGCTAAGAAATGAGAGCCCATTTTCACCGAGAAACATAGTCAATCCTGGCATTGAAAGGCATTGTGGCATTGAAAGCTCGGCTTGAAAACGACATCCAGAATGAACTTATAAAGACATTTTCAAGTAACCAAACAATGGAGTACTATACAGCAATGAAAATGGCCAAAGTATGGACATGTGTAACAACAACATGGGTGAGTCTCACTATCGTGATGTCGAGTGAAATGATGCAAGATGCAGATGAATGCAGACTGTAGGAGTCCTTACATATGGAGTTCAGAGAGGATTAAAATTGTACATTTAAGTATGTGCACATGAATGATAAAACAACTTCTAGAAGAGAGGAAATCATGACCCCATGAGGGGGGTCATGATTGTCCAGGGGCACTGTAGGGGCTCAGGAATGCTGCCAAGTTGCTGCCAACTCCTCTTTCTTGACTGGATGGTGGTGACGTGAATTAGGAATTTGAATTTGAATTGGAATGGGATTCGGTGGTGCAATTATTTGGCTCCGATGAGTGTCGACTGGGGTCACTTGGTGGTATTAAGTTGGCTACTGTGGATCATCCAAGGTGCCTTGGGTCCCATCCTTGGTGCCCTGGTAAGATCAGCTGCCAGATCAGGCTCATCTGGGACCCACTCCTTCTCCATGTGGTCTTCTTGCACAGAGGTGGCTCAGAATTCTGGGAGTGAAGGTTCTAGAGACAGAAAGTGGAGGCCACAGGCCTCCCAAGGCCTTGATGTGCCTCCACCATATTCCATTCATCAGAGCACCTAGGTCCAAAAAGAGGGACCCTGGAGCTCACTTCTCCAAGAGGGGAGTCACTCACTGAACATTGTTATTACTGTATTTATTGATCACCCCCTGGTAAGAAATGGGGGAGGGAAACACAGAACCAAAGTTCTCCTGTGGCCCTTCTTGAAGGAGCAGGTCCAGCACCTTCTTGGCCTGGGGTGGGGTCCTGGCTCCTGAGCACCCCCTGCCTGACTAGGGGGCAGGGGATGAGCAGGCATCTGGCAGAGAGGAGCCTGTGCCCCCCACCCCATGCCCAAGGCAGCAGAGCCACCCTGCCCTTCACGCCCCCTGCCTGGGGCCCCTGCCCAGCCCCCCTCCCCGGTCCCTGGAGGCCGCACAGCTGCCTCACAGTGACAGTAGTCCAGCTCTCCTGACCCAGCTGCCCATGGGCTCCCTCCTAGGAGGCTCCTTTTAGTGTTTTATGGAGACGCAGATTAAAAGTGACAGTTCTGTGCTTTGGAGCTCAGTCACAGGGCTTCACTTTAGCTCTTCTGTCTACGACTGTGCGGCCTCAATTGAACTAATCAATACCTCATTCTCCTTGTCTGTAAAATGGGGTGATAATAACACCCTCCCGGGAGGTATGCAGGTCACTTGGTGACTGTAAAGCCCAGAGAACAGTGCCCGCTCCGAGAGGGGCCTCTGCGAGGGTCTGCTCTTATTTTTCTCATTGCAAAACAAAAGTGCAAGTGGTGACAAATACACAGAAGCGCACAGGACCAAAGCCAGCCTTGCCACTGCTGGACTTGGCCTCCCTCTCCACCCAGAAGCAACCTCTGCTAGGAGCTCCTCAGATCCACTGCCAGAAATGTCATCCAGGCACATGTGTGTGTGACCTTGAACATGTGGTGCCTGCATGTGTGTGTGTGTGTGTGTGTGTGTGTGTAAGTGTGAATGTGCACACATGTGGGAATGCCGGTTGCTTTGGGAGTGCTGTGTCACACCTGGGGAGAGCTCAGAGCACTTTGGAAACCCTGGAGTCTTAGCTCAGTGCCCAGGGACTTGGCCAGCACATCTGGGTTCCAGCCCCCCAGCTCTGACGGGGAGCTCAGGGTCCTCAGGCCCCAAGGGAAGAGGTGCCTGGAGGGAAAGTCCTTCGGGAAGTGCTCCTCAAGTGCTCTCCAGTAGGCAGTCCCGACTCTGCTAATGGCTTTTAGGGTTTTGTCCCCATTCACTGTGTCACCTGAGCAGTGTCTTCCTTCTGGCCTCGGCTTGCCCCTCTGCAAAGTGGGTGTCACTCACACCTTTCTCCAAGCAGGACATTGTCGGGGACCTTGGAGGGGCATGGACACTGACCACCTACCCCAGTGACACTAGTCCAGCTCTCTCCTATGTCGCCCGGGGCCAGGGGACCTCAGGGTTCCTGCCTTCTGCGGTGGGAGCAGTGGCAGAGAGGCACATTCCACATGCCCCCTCAGAGCAGCCCTGGAAATGTGCCACTGAGGCGAGGGGACTCGGGGACCAAGGCCAAAGCGGGGAGGAGGCGACTGTCCAGGGACCGCCTGAGCTGAACCTGGGCAGCCGGGGTTTGTGTTGGACGCAGCGCAGCCGCAGCCGCAGTAACCGAACCCACTATTGTTTGTTTGTCTAAATAGAAGACGAGGCTGGGGCCCGGGTGGCTCCACCAACAGCCCAGGGTCAGGGAGGCGGCGGCCAGCTGGGCAGCCACAGCCGCAGGGACTGAGCAGGGGAGCCCCAAGGCCAGACCACTGAGCTGCCAGGGACTTGGCAGCCGCTGGGGAGCCTGGGCCGTCCTGGGGACCCTGTGCAGAAGTGGAGGGCAGGAAGGAGGGGTCTGTACTGGCCCCAGCGTCTCCTGGAGAGGCCTCCTCCCTCCGCTGGGCTCTGCCTGCTGTTCGGCCCAGGGGCTGAGGTCCCAGGGGGTGGCCTGGGCTCCCCTGCCCTGTCCAGAGCAGCTCAGGTCCAGGTCCCCTGGCCTCTCTTCTGTGTGGAGGATCCCCACAGCAGCAGAGGGTGGCTGGTGTCTCTGAGGCCAGCAGAGCTGTGGGCACTGAGCCGCCACCCAGGGGACGCCCGGAAGTCCTCACCGTGGGTTCCTCTCTGTCCTAGGGCATCCCCAGAAAGACAGGGGAATCGATGGATGGCACCAAGAATTAAAGAGGTCTTTGTTCTGTTGTGAAAAGGGAGATAAAGACAGAGAGACGCAGACCCAGGGAGACCTGGATGTAGGTATGGATCTGGACTTGGGCTTGGGGTGGACAGAGATAATGGGCACAGATAACAATGTAGCTGCAGACAGGGATATGAGCCTAGTGAAGGCTGGAAAGGTCTGGAAGAGCCAGACTTATGGTTCAGAAATGGTCTCATCCTGCCAATTTCATGTGCTTCCACCCGACAATTGGAGTTATAAAGACAGAAATGTCCAGACAGCGTGGATACAAGTGTATACACATGGAGGCTTAAATATGCATTTCCATTGTTTGTGGGGGGGACTGAACTCAGGGACACCCGACTGCTAAGCCCCATCCCCAGCCCTATTGTGTATTTTATTTAGAGACGGGGTCTCCCTGAGTTGCTGAACGCCTCGCTTTTGCTGAGGCTGGCTTTGAACTTGCAATCCTCCTGCCTCAGCCTGGTGAGCGGCAGGGATTACAGGCGTGTCCGTTTTTGAATGATACAATAGTCACTGGATTCTTAGTTTTCCTGAACTGGCTGAGACAAATGTCACAGTCCTTTTCTCTGCCCTTTGTACCCCCTCATTCCACTGCCCCCCAAGTTCTAAGACCTTGGTATGGTCCAGAGGTCTCTGTTCCTAAGGGGCCTCTGCAGCCCAGAGAGCAGCCCCCAGAGATGGCTGACCAGGGCTGAACCCCACTGAGTTGCAGCCTTGGGCTAGGGGTGGGGGTTCTCTGCAGTTTACAACAGCGTGGCCTCTGCGTCCTCAGCTAGGGGCAGGGCCTCCCCCTAGGCCTTTGGGAGGGTGGGATGAATCCACCAGCACCTACCCAGGACACAGTGGCTGGGACAGCCTGGGGGGTTCCTTCCTTCCCTCACCCTTTTCTTACTGGGCTCTTTTCTTAGGAGGCTGCCAGGAGGGAAGACTTGCTTTGGCTACTGTGCCCGGGGAGATGCCCAAACTTTCCGTTCTTATGAAACTTTTTTTAAGTTAGAGAGTTAGCCAAGTTCATTTCCTAAAATACAGCATCATAAAGGAAGAAGGTAAAAGCTTCCTAATTCCATAACCAGAGAGGGCCAGGGTTGTTGCTTTATATTACAGAGAATTCTTTCATTTTTTATTTGCAAGTAAAGAAAGTCTGACTCGACTGAGTTTAGGACAAAGGAGAATTTGTCATGTCATGTGACTAAAGAGTTGAGAAGGACTTTGTCAGGCATTAGCTATGTCTCAGGGATCCTTCTGTCCTTACAACTTCGCTCCTCGGTGTGGCTTCATCCTGTGGCAGGTCTTCAGTAAGGTTGTCCTCACGGTTTGTGCAAAAGTCTCAGAGCTCCATTTGATTGGCCAAGACCAGATCATGTGTCCATTCCTGAACCAATCACTGGCTTCATTCTGATTGGCCAGGCCTGTGTCACATGGTTATGCTGGGGCCTGGGGTGGAAATCAGTTCCCCAGGAATTCATTGGCCTGAAGGTGAAGAGGGCCAGTTCCTCAAAGGAAGTGGGGGTGCTATGTCTCCCCGAAGGCCGCATGGAGGCTGGGCAGGTAAAACGACTCTCGGCTACTGCATACCTGAAATACAACGGTGAGGAAGACATTGTCCCCAAGGTTACATAGTCCAAAGGGTAGGGGGGCTTGGGGGGGGGCGTAGGTGCCCAGCCCCCACCCAACACCAGCAGCACAGCCCCCTGCCCACCATCGCTCCACAGGTGCCTCCTGCCTGGGTGCCCCCAAACCCCACACCAGCCCCCCACATGGGCCACCTCCGAAAAACAAATTTCCTAGCAGATGTGTCCTCTCTAGAGAACCAAGGTGACTCCAGGCCCCGACTCTGCACCTCAAAGGCTTTGAAAAGGAAAATGACATCAAATCGCTTATGCCCCCCCAAACAGGTAGTTACCACACCGTCAGAAGATGAGGGCTGTGGCTGCCTCTGCCCTGACCTCTCCTCTCTGGTCCCCAGTGGGCCCAGCTGTGAAGGAAGAACCTGGATTTGAGTCACAGACCATTGGGGGGCCCAACACCAAAATCATCACCCTGATTTTGTGTTGTTCTTGTTTTTCTGTACCAGGAGTTGAACCCAGGGACACTTAACCACTGAGCCACATCCCCAGCCCTTTTAAAATGCTTTTTTTAGAGACAGGGTCTCACTGAGCTACTTAAGGGCCTCAGTAAGTTGCTGACTTTGAGCTCGAGGTCCTCCTGCCTCAGCCTCCTGAGCCACTGGGATTATAGGCGTGTGCCACTGAGCCTGAGCACCCTGATTTTCTTTAGGAGAATGACCTCTCTCCCTCAGGGGAGGGGTTTGGGTGGAGTGACAGATTCTGGAGCTTACTCTGCTGTGCAGAAGTCAGCAAGACAAGGCCCGTCCTCTCCTGCCACTCTGCAGGGGACAGGTGATCGTGGTGCCAACCAGGTGCCCCCTCGGGGATTTAGTTCATGGGGCCAAGGTCACGCAGAGGCAACGAGGACAGGTTTTCTTCCTCAAGCTGTGGTCTGCCATTCCTCCTTTGGCAACACAGCTGTGGTGGCTGCTCCTTAGGCTTCTAGAACATTCTTTCCATGTCCAGACCCCTGGTTCCGTGCCATCCTGCCATTGATCTTCCTGATGCTGGGGTCTCTGTTGCTTACAGCCACAGGACCTAAGCCAGCCATGCGCCAGGGTCCCTTCGATTTTGCAGTGACCTGAGGCGGATAGCTGTGGCAGAGCTGCTCTGAGCACCCCTGCACATTGTCCCTCTTCCTACTGGGCATGCTGCGAGACTGCCCAGGTGCTTCTCCACTCGCAATAGGGTCACATCCCAATACACCCACGGCGAGTGGATGACACTGAAAGTGGAGATGAGCTTAATGCACGTGACCTACCCCACACCACGGTTTAGCCACCCCACTTTAAAAGTACTCAGAACACTTAGGTGAGAGTGAGTTCTGGCCGTTGGAATGCAGGCAGTAAGGGGTTGTGTGGCTCTCTGGCTGGATCCAGAGAACTTCAGTGTGAGTCTCCAAGGAGAGGACTCTGAGGCCCCAGAGGAGGTGCAGGGCCAGGGGTTGGAAAGCACCTTACAGCAGAGTCCTGAGTCGCCTCAGCCCCACGCCCTGCCACCACTTCAGAGCCCATGAGACAGACCTGGAGCCCTTCTCTGTGAAGCCACAGAGATGCCAGGGTTTAGTCATTACAGCAGCTGACACTGTGTTCACTGACTCAAACAGTTGTTCTCCCAGGAAAAAAATCCCTACGGCTTCCAACCTGCTAAGAAGACACCCACGAAAGCCAAGAAGTGACCCCTAGCTGCTGCTTCCCTTGTCAGCCAGCGGGTGGGCTCCCCAGACCCCAGGCCGGGCACGTCTCCCGTAACACTGCAGAGGCTTGATTGGCAAAGAGCCTCAGCTGAGGCTGGCCACTGGGGGACTGCTCCTTTATTGCTCCTTCAAGTAGAACCTGCAAGTGCATTAACAGTGAAGCTCCATCAGGGACCCGGGGATTTTGAAGTGATTTTCGAACGTTCTGGATCTTCCCTTCAGAGTTCCCTGGGCTGGGCTTCTTTTCCCAGAGCACTTTGGGAAGATCCTTCCCTGAGTAGAGGAGCAGATGTTGATTTGCATATATGCATGTTTCTGGCCTCTGATGAGATTAGGAGGTGCATTTTTAATCAAAGCCTCCAGCGAGGCTGGGCCCTGGGAGGCCGACTCGGGGAGGGAAGAGGAAATGTCACAGCATAGAGGGAGCCAGCCTGGGAGAGAGAGGGGCTCTCAGGACCCGGCCTTGTTTACAAAGTCAGAGGGGCTGGCGGGGCTCTGCGGCTGGAAAGATGGCAGGAGGCTCAGAAGTCGGGATGTCTGTCCCGAGCCCCCACACTTGCTACCTGTGACACCCTGCACAAGTCCTGTCCCTCCCAACACAGTTTCCCCCACAAAATGGAGGGTTGGGCTGATGTCCCTGGACTCCGAAGTTTTCCAAGTCATTGTGCAAATGAACAACCTCAGTATGAACACCTCAATATGCAAAATGCCTTGTATATAACCTGCCCTAATCACGCAGGGGCAGGAAATAGCTCCTGATGATTGTGCAGAAGGTCTACCCTCTCTATCCCCTGGGCCCTCATCTTGTGGGAAGAAAGGGCTACAGATCCAAGTCCAAGGGGGGTCATGGGTCAGCCCTAAAAGGAACTTCCCTTCTCCCACCAAGATGCACAGTTTGGAGATGGATGTAGTATGGAAATTCTCCAGCAACCTTCTTGGAGGATGGGAGATACACATCTTTTATTGGAAGACAATGTTAAGAAATTATTCCAGGGTGGACTCTGAGAACCTTATGGCACAGAGCAGAATAACCTGAAGGGTTTTTAAAATATGAATCGTTCCTGCACAGATTCCTCGAATGCATCCAACAGTTGGCTACCTCAGGGCCTTTGCACTAGATTTTTCCTCTGTTTAGAATGCTCCACTTTCCTTCATGTCTCTGCTGAATTCTTACCTCTTTCCCTGACCAGAGGAGCACGGTTCTTCACAGGTCCGATCGGAGGAGGGCGTCCCTGTGGCCTGTAGAGGTCAGCTACCTCCTGGGCTCCTGAAGAACCTTGAAACTGCTCTGCAGGAGACAAAGTTAACAGGGCCCCCCCTGCATAGAGGATGAAAGCCACTGTGTGCCTGGAGTAGAGACCTATATCACCTCCACCCACACCTCCCTCCCCTCATCTCCTTTGCTCCACCCCCTTTGAAGCGAGGCCTGCGCCAAGCTGGCCTCCTTGGTGTTCTTTAAACACTCAAAGCACATCCTGCCCCTGGGCCTTTGCACTTGCTGTTGCCTCTTCTGTAAGTTCTTTTCAAGGCCTGCACTGTCCTCATCTCCCCAGGGATCTGCTCAGGGAGTCCTTTGCTGACCACCCTACTTATGTAATGTGTGTCCTCTCTCGCGCTGTCAAGAAGTCAGCTCTCTGAGCACAAAGGCTGTTTCTTGGTACAAGGGGTTGAACCTGGAGGTGCTTAACCACTGAGCCACCTCCCCAGCCCTTTTTATTTTTTATTTAGAGACAGGGTCTCTATGAGTTGCTTAGGACCTTGCTAGGTTGCTGAGGCTGGCTTTGAACTCATGATCCTCCTGCCTCAGTCTCTTGAGCTGCTGGGATGACACTGTGCCCTGCTGAGTGCAAGGGTTTTTACTGTGTTTGTTCTCTGCTGTATCCTCAGCTTCTGGAATGTTGTTTGGTGCATTCTTGGTGGTGTGTGTGTGTGTGTGTGTGTGTGTGTGTGTGTGTGTGCGTGCACACACATGGAGCACAGGTTCGCATGTGTGATTAATTGAACCCGCACTGCCAGGCCCTAAACCAACCTTGGAACACAGTGGAGCAGGTATAGGTTGGGTTCTCTGGGGCCCATGCTAAGACAGAGTCAGGTGATTTATTAGGATGCATCCCAGGACCAACCCACAGGGATGGGGAAGGGATAGGGAAGGAAAAGGGACCAGGACAGGGTGCCTGTCTCACCAAGGCCTACAGAGGGTCCCTGGGGCTGGGGCCATGGCTCAGCCAGCAGCGCTGCCCATCAGAAGTGAGGGAGGGCTGTTTTTATCCCCAGCCCATCGTGCTTCTGCGGAAGGGTGAAGGGTCCAGGTGCTTCTGACTGTCCGAGCGTCCAGGCCACCTGTTCCAGCAACCTGAGGGCAGCCCAGTGGCCCAACAGGCAGGGCTGGCTGCGGGGCGGGGGCAGCGGAGGCACCCCCCCAGAGCTGCCTTCTACTATTCAGCAAGGTGGGGAGGCCGGGTGGGGCCTGGCCCTCCGATACCCATGGCAGGCACCTGGTGCATTGGCTCACTGAGCCCTGCAGCCTGGCTCAAACGCAGCTCGGACATTCTTGCAGCTGAAGAAATGACCTCATTCCATGCCACCCCGTACCCCCTCCCACACTGTTCACTCAAATGAGGACACTGGGTTTGAGAAGGTTCCAGAGGCAGCAGATACCCCATGGCCACTGGCCCCTCCCAAGGCCCAGGCCTGGCTCGGCTCTGTCCATCTGCTTGTGCCCTGGGGTCAAGCCCTTGGCGATGCTGCCTCTGGGCCGACCTCGGGCCCTCTTCCTCTGCTACAGTGCTCCTCCATTTAGGACCTGCCCCTCCCTCCTCCCCGCCCGCCGTGCTCTGCTTTTTCTCCTTGAACTACCCCCTTCCCCCGTGGACCCGCACAGATGTGTGGAGTGACCCCTCTCCCAGCCCTGTCCTGGGCCAGGACAGAGCCCTTACGCCACCAGCTGTCTCATCACACAGGATGCTGTGGGTGCTCTCTCCCTCCGGGGGGGGGGGGGGGGGCTCTATCAGGGACCCCAGGGCCTACAAGGTGCCTGGCTTCTCACACAGGGCGTGACACTTAATAAGTGACCCCACCTTCCCCTTGACCCTCAGGGGAAGGAGGGAGGACAGAGACCAGTTAAACCCTGAGGCCTGGGACCAGGTATTGCAAGGTGGCTGTGACCTTGAGGTTGGCCAGAGTCCCTGCCTCTCTGGTCCCCCTGCCTCCTAGTGGTCTCCTAGGCTGCAGTGACTTCTTTCCACCTCGTTCCCTGTTCTAGAAACCTCTGGAGCAGGTCAGACTCTGGTGCCCCAACAGTTAACCACCCTGCCTGGCATCCAGCTGCCCGCTGCCCAGTGGACTTCCCAGAGCCGGCCGAGTACAGAGCCGGACAAGGGGGGCCTGGCCCAGGTTGATTTCCTGCAGACAACCCCCCCCAGCCCAGCAGCTCCCAGGACACGTCCCAGCCCGGGTCCCTGGCTTGCTCTCTCGCTCTCTCTCGCTCTCTCCGTATAAAAACAACTTTATCTCTAAAGAGCAAATAACACCCAGCGCTCATAACAGATGCCAAGAACTGTTTCTGTTTTGATTTTTGAAAATCAAAATTCAACTGTGTTCAATAAAATTCGGAAGGCGCTTCCCTCTGTGGAAATTAAAGGAATCCAAGCGCCCGGGAAGCCACCTACCTTCCTAATTAAGGGCCCGGCATCAGCGCAAACCCGCTCCTGACAACCCGCCTGCGCGCGCTGAGCAGAGAACAAAGCCGCCCCCCATCAATATTTCATTCTCTCTTTTCTTCCTTGATAACAATGCCGTGTGTTCCGAGCGCGCCCCCCAAAAAGACATGCAGAGCTATGTTAATCAGGGTGTAAATAATTGACACCCCAGATCTCGCTGTGTTGTCAGCGCTGTGCAGAGCGGCTGTGCCTCGGCTGGTAATCGCATCTGTTCGTGGCCATGGCCTCTGACTGTCTGTCTGTCTGTCCAGTTTGGCAGTGTGCACTTAGGGGAAGATTGTCCTCGTTTCTCTTAAATTACTCCCATCCCCAGGTGGTAGGTGCTGTCTGGCTTTGGGCTGGAGGCTGGGAAGATGGGGGAACCTGGGGCTGGCTCACAGGAGGGAAGTTCTGCAGCTTGTCCTGCCTGGGCCAGGGGCCAGGCCACCCCCAGTCTTTGCCTTCCTTCTGGGCACACGCTCCCGATTCCGGAGGAGCAGGAGAGGGAGAGGGAATAGTGATTTACAGATGGAAGGGAGGGAGGGAGGGAGGGGTGACTTTGTCCTGTGGTCCATGGGGACTATTCTAGTGGGACAGTAAAACCAGGGAAGAGAGTCCTCAGTCCTCTGTGAGACCGAACCTTAGTACTGCGTCCCTAACGGCACTTGGAGGAGCTACTGGGTCCTGTAATGGCACTCGGAGGAGCTGTGGGGGTCCACACCCTGAACTCCAGCCACACCACCAAGGTGTGAGTCCTGGCTCTGCCCCCTGCTGAGGTGACTTTGAGCAGGTTCTTGGCCTCCCTGCCTCAGGTCCTCATAGGCTCGTGCACATTCAGTTATGACGTTAGGTACATTACATCAGGACTAGGCCACTGCCATGTTCTTGTCCTTCAGGTCACTGGCGCCCCAGGTTGGCCGGGGATTCCTGAGCACTCATCTGAGCGGAGTTGCCCACGTCCACAGGCGCTGAGCGGGAGGTGACGCAGGGGAGGGCCCCAGCCCCCCGCCTGCCAGTTCTGTCCTTGCTGCCCACATACCGGCGTCACTGTCAGATCCACGATGTGCCCTGCCACCCTGACCAGGACCTGGGACTCGGCCAGGTGCATTCACACCTGAGGCTGTGTCTCTGAACCTCCCTGCCATCGACCCACTCAGCTCACCAGCAGCGTGTCCCTGGAGCTCCCCCAGGGCCACCTGTCCAGAGCCTGGGCTGTTGAAACCCAGCTCAGGAGCCCACTTTGAGATCAAGGTGGCCACCAGACAGCCCATCACACCCCTGGCCACAGGGAAGCCCAGTCCGTCTCTGTGGATGAGCGAGCAGAGATGCCCTTCCAGGGAGGGCCAGGGAGGAGGGGTTCCTGCCTGCGGCCTCCTGCCCCCGGGGCTCTCCCACTCCCAACCCCCAGAGGTCACTGCTGGGCTCCAGCTCAGCTGCACAGGGCTCACCCCAGACCCAGGGCCAGGCCCGCCCGTCTGCACTGAGCCACCTGCCGTGCTCCTCGGGACCCCCCAATGGCCCCTTCCCCGAGGAACACCCCCGCTCCTCCCCTGGGGCTCCCACAGGTCAGTGCTGGCTGCCACCGTGTCAGGGTGAGAACTAGACGGTCCTTGGCGTCCCCCAGTGCTGGTCACAGAGACGCACAGAAAGGGGCATCTCCAGTTGAGAGGGCAGCCAGGAGGGTGTGACTCACCCCAGTGGACAGCACAAGGTGAGGCCCACAGAGGAGCCCAGCTACACCAACAGAGGGAGGGAAGGAAGGAGGGATGGATGGACAGATGGATGGAAGATGGATGAACGAATAGATGGATGGATGACAGATGTACGGAGTGGGAGACAATTGAAGAGTGTGGCCTTCAGGGCCCCTTGGAGAGGAGGAGGGCGTGGAGGAGACAGACAAGGACAAGGGTGAGTCAAAGAGAGGTGAGATATGAGGGAGAAGAGGAGAAGACGGAGAGGGAGGAGAGTAAGTGAGGCTGCAGGAAGAACACCAGGACACAGGGCCCGTCTGTTCTCAGCTTTGCCTGGAGATGAATGTGACCGCCATGCTAACTTGGCCAACACCCTCGCACAAGCGCACACGCACACACACACACACACACACACACACACACACTGCCAACTCAGGCACCCAGCCCAGCCATGGCCTCCAGGGCCACCAAGCTGGAGCCAGGGCAGGAGGTGTGGGCTTGGGTGTGTGTCCAGACACAACACAGACCCCACTGCCCTGCCTGGGCCTTGGCTGTCATCCTCTATCCCACTCTGGGAATTTGGGGGTGGGGAGGAGAAGGGAGGCAAAAGAGGCTGAGGGAAGAGCCCAGGCCTCAACAGAGTCTTCTCCAGAGGGGAGACCTGGGTCTTCAAAATACCTTGGGAGCTTCAGATGAGACTTCCTCAAGGACTAGGAGACCTGAACACGGCTGAAGGGACAGAGGCTCTCCCTCTGAGGCTGGTGGGAGGTGTTTTCTAAAGGGAACCAAATGTATATCTAAGGGAGCAGAGAAGCCAGGGGTGCCGAGGGGCTGGGGGGCAGAGCCTACAGGAATCTGACCTTTCAAACACATGGGGGTGGGGCAGCAAGGGCCTCCCAGAACCAAACGGAGAACTTTCCACTGAATTTTATGTATTTTGGGTGTTACCCCGTGGCTCCTTCCCGCAGCTCAGTGAGGCTCAGACACATTTTTGTCATTCCTGAGTCTGGGCCTCTGCTTTGCGGCCTGGACAGATGGACAGATGGGGTGACTTGGACCGCCAGGAGAGGAGAAGGGTCTCCCCTTCCATCTTGAGTCAATATTGACTCAGCAGGACATTAGCCTGACCCGTGACCTCCCTATCATCTTTTCGTTTCCCCACAAATAAAATCCAGACCCCTCAAATGCCTGCAAAGGTGAGCTTATCTCTCACCAGGCCGTTATAAGCCCTCCCACCAGACCCCTACATGGCCTTTGCTCACCAGAAGTAAAAGCTTTCAGCTTTTGACCTACTCTCCACATCTTTTTCCTTCAGTTCTCAGACTCTCTTGACAGGAGGAAGTTCTGACATAAATCTAACCTCCTTTCTTCTGAAATACGTCCTTTCCCCCTGTTGGCACACAAAAGGTATCAAGTTTCCTTCTTCCAGAAACATTCTAAAACCCATCCCAAAATTAGTGAAAGGAACTTGGAGGAAAGTGGAGAGAGAACTTCCACTGTTTCCTGGACAATCTGGATGTGGCCAGAGAGAGGACAAATAACTCCAAAATGGTGATGTGAGAGCTAGGGAAGAAGTAGGAAAGATGCCCTATCCTACCTACATAGCTTTTGGGATACCCAGCCTTAATGGAGGTGAATGGAGACACACAGAGAAGTAAGACAAGCAACAGAAGGCAGAAAGTCAGGGCAGAAAATGCCATGAAGCCTAGGCAAATAAGAGAGGAACCAAAAGGGCAACAGAGAAGTTCTGGAAGGCCAAGATGACACACATGTGTTAACAAAGGACAGAGCCTGGCACCGTGGCACAACCTGAAATCCCAGCAGCTCCGGAGGCTGAGGCAGGAGGATCACAAGTTCAAAGCCAGCCTCAGCAACTTAGTGAGGCCTTAAGCAACTTAGTGAGACCCTGTCTTAAATGGAAAGCTGGGGTGGGTACTGGGGATGTGGCTCAGTGGTTGAGTGCCCCTGGGTTCAATCCCTGGTACGAAAAAAGAAAGAGAGACAGGAAAGCAGACAGGCAAAGAGATAGGAAGGGGGCTCAGCCCAGTGGTTGCCAAGACAGTGACACAGTTGTCCTGGGATGAACCCAGAGAATGACTACCTCATAAGATTCGGAGCAGGGTGGGGGGGCAGCATATATCCTGGCTTGTGGAGTCCTAGCACTTACAGTGTCTGACCCAGACACGGTTTTCTGGAGACCCAGAAAAAATAGGGGTCACTGCCTCCCACAGAGTGGGAGGGAGGGAAGAAGGAAGCGGAGATCTTTAGACAGGGAAGCCGTGTCCTGGGAAAGACTCTTTTCCCCAGGAGCAACAAGAGGGGTGACTGCCTCTCTTCCCTCACCCCTCATCTCATTCTCAGGGAGGCCTTACACCGGTGCCTGAGGCCACTGCACCGGAAACACTCCAGAGCCAACTGCTTCCTTCTCCAAACAATGCAGGTTCCTGCTAACCAAGCTGAAATCTGGGACAGAAGGGGGGGGGGGCAGGCTCCCTGGTGCTCACACTGGCACCACCAAGTCAGGGACCCTTATGCAGTTTGGCTCAATGGCACCAGATTGTCCAAGGACAGCAAACCCTCCACCCAGAGCTGGAGCACCCGAAAAACTGGGAGTTCAAGGGGTGGGGAGGACCCCCTGAGACTAGAATACTGGGGAGGCTGAAACTACAGCAGGAAGGAAGAGTGGCCACAGACGTGTGTAGAAAGGTTTCCCAAAGGTAAGGAAAGAGGGTCGCTTTTTGTTGTTTGGGGGTTTTTTGGTGCTGAGAATCCAACCCAGGGCCTGAAGTATGCTAAGCATGTGTTCTACCACTGAGTTACACCCCCAGCCCAGAAAGGAGTGGGGGATTTGGACAGGATTTGACTTGGCCAGGACCCTGGCCAACATCCTTGGGAGGCCCAGTGATGGGGGAGCAGTAGAGGGTAAAAGAATTTGGAGAAAATGGAGAAGGAACAAGATTAGATAGAAAAGAAGTCTTAAGAAACAACCCCAAACATCAAAATAATCCCCAATGAATTTCTTATCCTTGTTTTGAAAGATAAGGGTAAGGAGAGATGTTTAGGATACCGGTCTGGGCAGGGAGAATATAGTTTGGAACCTTCCTCAGGGAGCCAGGAGGCTAACCCCAGCCTCATTGATCACTTCAATTGCCCACCTTTTCTAGAAGTGGTCATATATCTGCTCAAGGTGGGTGTGTGGGATTGGTAGAGAGGAAGTCAGCCTTCTTCTCTGAGCTCTTTCAGCCTGGGGGTACCCTCTCCACTACAAAATATCCCCTGATCGCAGCAGGGTCCTCAATAATCCCTCTTCCTATTCTACAGCCCACCTCTCTCCATCCTCCCCAGTAGCAAGTAAACTAAAGTTTGTCTACTGGAGGAATGACAATTCTTCCCAAAAAGAAAGGGACCCAGGAGGCAGTTTCAGGCACAGAGGGAAAGCAGCAAGGTCTGGGACAGCAGAAAGAAGGAGGTTAAATGTTAAGTCAGGTGAGCTCAGCCGAGAGATTTTCTTCTCTGAAAAGCTTAGAAGAAAGTTCAGTTGCTGCGCATCCAGAGGTAAGAGGACAGGGACATGGGCAAGGCGCTGCCTCTGGATAGAGGAGGACCTACGTTTCTATACAATTCTCCTTTCCTACCTGGCAGAGTATTCCTATTCCCATTTCAGGGATGGAAATACTGGTGTGGGTTTGAGGAAGGGTCCTCTTCTTGGGACTTTAGAATTTGTCTGAACTGGAAAGTCAGAGATGGACAGGGCAGAGATTTCAAGAAAGGGTAGGGAGACAGCTAAGGAGAACATATCCAGCCTCCCTCATCTAATTATCACGGACAACTCAGTGTGGCAATTAGGACCCCTTTAGGACCTTGGGAGGGCAGCTGTCTAGAGTTCATTCCTGACCTCTTCTGCTTTCCATAGAGAACCCTTTGCTTCTACCTAACTGCCTAACTGCATCTGCCCTTTTTCATGGGGGTCCTAATTGTCTTCCTTGCTCAATTTTTTTTTCTTTCCCTCCCAGAAGCAGTTGCACACAAATCTCTCAGCCTCAGTTTCCCTTCTCCCCTCACAGGGCTTCGCACAAGAGGAAAGTACTCGATCCTGGAAGGAATCAAGGGCAGAGGGTGGGTATGTGGGCTGGTCTGGAGGATTTTCAGGGCAGAGCCTCTTTTCTTCTCTTGGACAGATAATTGCTCAGGGTGGTGGGGGGAGGGAGGCAGACAGTCCCCAAGATGGCATGATTGAGGGTCACTGAATAAACTGTTTTTCTGGGCACAGCTGCTTCCTGACCCTCTAGCCCTCTTCTCCCAATTGAAGCAAGTTAGGGAGAAGACATGGGGGTGGGGGTAGATAATCTGGTTTCATAGAAAAATTTTCCTAGTCCAAGCCTGCCATGATTTAGAAGACAGAGGAGGGGTGTATGATGGTAATGAGGCTGTTTTGTCCCTGGGTGAGAGGGAGAAGATGTCTGGAAGGGATGAACCCAGCCCTTTTCAAGTCAGGAACCCAACCCAGCCCAACCCCATGACCCCAGCTTAAAGCTTGGGCAAGACTTGAACTGGTGACTCACAGTAAAAGGAAAAACAGCTGACAGAAAAGGGGAGAGGGGACCCCATTTCCCCCCAAAGGACACAGTTCTAGCCCAAGACTAAGGGAAGTATACAGTGTGTGAGTGAGATGGGGTAGGGTTGGGGTTAAACATATTTGCTTAAGGAGCAGAGGAACTAGGGTGGGGGGAGCATAGCCATAACCCCCATCCAACCTCCAACTCTCCTTCCAATCCAAACTGTGATCAAGCCAGAAGTCTGGGAGAAAAAAGCCTCCTCACACCCTCCTACCCCAGCCTTCCAGGCCATTCTTCAGCCCCCTTCCCCAATGATGACATCTGACGTCTTTTCATCTCAAAGCTCCCAGGAATTAAGAAGGGAAATTCAAAGTCACATAGCATGCTGCCCTCCCCTGCACCCCCCAACACAGCCCTACCCAGGCTACTGACAGAGGCCTTGAGAAGGGGAAGTGCCCACTTTGGAACCCAGGCGGCCAGCCCAGAATTCTGGACCCAGGCCTCCAAGGCTGCGGGGCGATTCCACACCCAAGCAGGGGGCCCTCCCTCTCCCCACCTACAGCCTTCTTGGGCCTGTCTGCCCTCTGCCCAGGGGGGCACCCTGGCCCAGCTTCCCCTTCCAGCCTCCAGAGGCTACCGCAAAGCCCCCCCCCTCCGCCCCCTTTTGCTGCTGTACATTGCAAATCTGAATTCCTTCACAATTCAGATGGGGGGTGGGAGGGTGGAGGATGTAGGGGAGGCTGAGGCCCTCCCCAACCAGGGATAGGAAGAGAAGGCCTCTCAATCCCGGGATCAGAAAAAGGGGAGCCTCTTCTCCCTAACCAGGCCTCTGGTCTTTGTTTGGACTGGGGGCTGCCCCCAAGCATCATTGCCCAGGGCCCCCATCTCCCAAATCGGACCCCCATCCCCGCCTCCAGTAGGGCCCTTGCTGTGTCAGCTGGACTGGGATAACAAAAGGCACCCCCTCCCGCGTCTCTCTTCCCCATCCATACACTGGAGTGGGGGCTGGGGAGGGGATGCCCCCAGGGGTCCGAGGGGGCCCTGGAATCTCACTCACCATTGATAGCAGCTGAGAGCAGGGGCAGCAGCAGCAGCAACGTCGGGGTCAGCATGGTGTGGGCTGATGCAAGCAGCAGCCCCCTCCCCTTTGGTCCTGCTACTTCTCACCCTCGCCCCCCCAACTGGGGGGTCCGTCCCCCTTTATCCTGCTCTCCTCCTCTTCTCTATTTTTATTCTTTCCTTCAAGCAAAGAGCACCAGGGTGTGGGTGAAGAGGTAGCGTTCCAAGCCACTCCGGAGGGCCTGATGACTGGGGTGCGCCCCCTGCCCCCAAATCCAAATCCTTCACCCCCTGCTTTACTCCTCGCTCCTCTTTACCCCTCCCCGGGCGAAGCTCACAGGCCCATCTCAGAGCCCCCTCCGGCTGCAAAAATGCACAATTGGGAGGAGGCGGGGTGGGGGGGTGGGGGGCGTGGACCGGGTGGGGAGCCTTTGGAGGGGGCCTGATGGAGCTCTAGGGGCGCCCCTCGTTTCCGCCTCCTCAGTGCACGGGCCTGGAGCTCCCACCGCTGTTCCTCGGACTGAAGTGCCATTGGGGGGGGGGACTGAGGGGGGAGAGGGAGGGGACGGAGACAGGAGGGAGGGAGGGAAGGGGCGGGGAAAGAAAAGGGGGGGAGGGGAGAAAGAGCTACGCGGCAATCCTGCCAATGCACACGCGTCGATTTGGCGCGCTGCCCTGGGGAAGGGGAATCAGAGCCGCGACGAGCTTCGGAGTTCTGGGAAGCAGTCCGAGAGTGGGAGTCCCGGGAGCCCGCTAGCCGGTTGGGGTCCTGGGGCGCCCTCTCCGGTGACTTGGCCCTCTCCCCTGCGCTCCAGAGGGCTGAAGGGGCTAAGGCTGGTTGGGGTAGTGGGCGAGCAGATCTGAGCGTTCCTCTTTGAAACTCGGTGTCATACCCTAGGCTTTCAGGCCCTCGCTGAGGGGTCCAGGAGCGGGTGTCTGGGCCGAGACCCGATTTCCTCGGGGAACGGTGATTGTGCTTCCCCTGCCCGGAGTGGGGGCAGGGACCGCCAGTTGGTGGTGGAGATACTCGGAAAGGCTGAGCTTTGATTTGGAGACTTTGTAAAACTGGGACCGGGATTGGGGCCTGCGGTGGAGGGGGGCGGGGTGGAGGAGGGGCCGTGAGGGCCCGCCCCCACCTCGCTCCCGGACTCGGAGTAAACAGGGACACCCGAAGGGACACGCTGGAGCTTGTCTGCCCGCCTAGGGCTCGGGGATGGAACCCACCTTAGGACCCGCCCCGCCTTGCTCGCCTGGCACCGGGCACGGAAGGGGCAGGCCCTGGTTTGGAGGGAGGTGAGTCACCAGCGGGTGGGGTTGAGGAAGGGCCACTCCCTTTTAAGTCGGGCTCATTTATTTTTTTGGTGTGTGTGTTTTATACCTCTGACTGGCTTCCCACCAAGTCGAGGTTTTAGATTCCGAGCAAAGGGGATTTGGAATAAGAGAAGGGACTCTAGACCTCCGCTTTCAGGCCTCGGTTCGGAGGGGGTGTCTGCTGAGTGCTGGACCTTTGTCCCCGGGCTCAGCCCCATCGCGAATAGTCTTAGGTCCAGAAGACTGTGCTTTAGGGCGGGTGAACGTGCTTCTGGCAACTGCCCCCTTCTGGGCGCCGTTTGAAGCTATATCCTTCAGAGTTCAGGGAGACCAGCAAGAGACCTCAGCTGATAGAGGTGTGACATTAGAGTTGAGGGACAGTTGCACCAACTTTCTCTCTCTTAAGGTCTGGTCAGGGAAGGGCTTTCACTCCAGTCAGACAGTGGCACAAAGAGAAGCAGCAAAGGACTTGTCTGTTAATGACAGTGAGCTTGACCTTCCCCCCAAACCAGAGCTTTGTCCTGGCTCTCTTTGCTCAGGGCCGTGGTCACTTGACATTAGTCTTCAGGTTGGAAACAGACTTTGGCTAACTTGACAGAGTCTTTCTTTCCTATATACAGTTGAACCAACCTATGCTTAAAGCCTGGCAGTTTTTCCCCTTTGAAATACATGTCGGATTTTCTGTTTTAACTGTCAGAGGGTTTCCTCTGGCAGGAGTGGGGTCTTTTTCCTTCTTTCCAGCCTCTATGGCCCAACACAGTGCCAGGCCAAGCAGAGACTGTCCAAATATTTTTAATGGATGCCTACTATGTGGGTTTCTATCAGGACTCCCGCTCATAGTGTGGTAAAGTGAGATCTTGTTGAAGGTGACCTCAGGCAACTTTGTCAGGAAAAAGATATCTGGAACAACCATGTGTATGTAGCCTAATTATTGTGAGGGGTCTCCCCCTAGCTTTCTTACTTACACAAGTGAATTTTCCTAAAACTCCATTTCATGTGTGTCTCTTCCTTGCTGACAGACTCAGGGACAGGCAACCACCAGGGCATGTCCAGCTCTGGGACTAGGAAGTTCTTTTGGTCATCTAAGTTCAATTCCTTACTGTGTAGACCAAGGGGAGAAGGAGACTTTCCTCCTTGGGAACCTGTCCCTCCCTCCAGTTGCCATCCAGGTCCAGGCCCTGGCACCTCTTGCCCCACCTCAGCTGCTCTCTTGGCCCGGGCCCTGCCCCTCCACTCTACACTGGCAAAGGGACCTTCTCTCCCTTTTTTAGTGGTCCATGGCTGTGCAGAACCTTCCAGAAACTCAGCTCTACCATGGCATCCCTGCCCCTCGAACACTTCAGTCTGCCACCCCCCACTGAGGCCTCTTCACCAGCAGTTAAGGCCTTGCGCCTGGCCAACCCAGCCCCAGCCTGCTGCCTGCTGCCTGCTGCCTGCTGCCTGCTACAGACCCCCTGCAAACTGCCTCCACTCCGCAGAACCCTGCTGCCCTCCAGACAGGCCCTGCAGCTTCCCCTCCACACCCAGAGGCTGGTCCCTGGGAAAGCCCACCTTCCCTTCAGGGCTATCTCCACCGCTGCCCACCTCCTCCCAGAAGCCTTTGCTGAATCCCTCCTCTGCTGTGCTCTGAGCTCTGATGGCCCCTCCCTCCTCTCCTGTCCTGTGGCTGCAGATGGTCTGTGCCACCCTCCAGGCCTCCAGCCTCCAGAACCACAGATTCTGCGGCCACTTTCTCCCCCTGGCCAGTATTCAGGGGATGGGCCGTGCCTTCATGGAGGCCTCTGCCTGATCCTTCCATCCCTCTTGTCACTGTGGAGACCAGGAGTTAGGAGCTTCCCACACCCAGCTCCAGTTCTCATGACAATCCCTCACATGGGGGTCTTGTCCCCTTATTTACAAGGACCCTGAGGACAAACAGTTTAAGTAGCAGACAGTGGGCATGAGACCCCAAAGCCTTCTCTCCCAAGGGAGCTGCCTCAAGTGGGTGAAGGGGTAGGGATCCCTGGGGAAGGTCTGCCAGGTGGATGCAACACTACTGCAGGGTCTCCCGGCCTGGGGGGCGGCCAGGCAAAGGGCCAGGTCAACTCTAAGCAACCCATGCCGCAGCTGAGTCCCCGCCGCCCCCACCCCCCAGCTCTGCACAAACATGCTGGGAGCCTGTGCGCACACCCAGCCTCCCCTGGCCCCCTCGCCTGCACCCACGCACTGATGCGCTGCGCCAAACCCTCCCCGCCTCCCGCACCCAGACCAGACCTGCCAGGCTGGCTGGGCCTGCGCAGGAGACACTCCCGCCCTCACTGGGGTTCTGTGGGGCAGGAGCGCCCCCAGCTGTCGACCGTGGGACAGACAGGGGACCGGGTCCCAATCCAGACCCCAGCACCCCTAGCTACCCTCCATTTCTTGACTTTACTGAGCACCTAGGGCCAAATCAGAGGTGAACCTGAAAAGGAGGAGGGCAGGCCTCTGCACCCAGGGAACAAGAACAGGCCAGGGAGGAGCAGCTGAGGGGCAGAATGAGATGGCAGCTGCCATGTGGATTTTGGACTGAGGCTTGGTAGTGGGTTGGGCCCGGGGTTGGAGAAAGAAGAATTTAATGAGACTCCCAGATTCTGGCACCAGGGTGCATGGTGAGACCAAAGGCCTGGGAAGGCATCTGAAGAACTTGTCTTGGGACCTGAACAGCATCCCACAGGAGACCAATAGGAAGTGGGCGATGGGGTCTGAAATCTGGAGAGTCAGGGATATGGCGGGAAGCAGGGAGATTCCGGGTCCCACCGTTCTCCTCTCTGGCTTCTGATCCCATCCTTGGGCAAATCTCTTCTCAAAATGGGCTTGGTGGCCTGGCATGGTGGCTCATGCCTGTAATCCAGTGGCTTGGGAGGCTGAGGCAGGAGGATAGCAAGTTCAAAGCCAGCCTCAGCAAAAGCAAGGTGCCAAGAAACTCAGTGAAACTCTGTCTCTAAATAAAATACAAAAGAAGAGAGCTAGGGATGTGGCTCAGGGTCCAGTGCCCCTGAGTTCAATCCCTGGTATAAAAATAAAATAAAAAAATGAGCTAGGTGTGGATAAATAAGATTCTGGTAAGGTCCTCTCCCACCCTGTGCTAGTCATTACCCACCTGGCCTGGCCTCAGTTTCCTGCAGAGCTCTCCTGAGAACACACCGATGACATGGGTATTAACTCCTGTTTATTGAGCATGTACTAATTTCTAGGCACTGTGCTGAAGTCACCAGCCTGTGGGTAAAAATGTGGTCACAATGACATCAATGCCCAAATCATAGGGGCTCCTGGGGGCTCCTTTGTGCCACAGAGCCTCCTGCTGTCCACCAGGAAGTCTCCCTTGTTATTTCAGGGGTCCCAGAGATGCCACCTTATACAGGGCCTTTGCTGTGCTCCAGCTTCACTGTGGAGGCCTTGCTGCCTCCATGGCCAGTGTCCTCCATGAGAACTCTCCCTGGAGAGTGGCCAGTGAATCCTAAGCCCTCCAAGCCTGAGACAGGGCAGGGAACAGAGGGGCAGGAGGGACACAACTCTTCTGCCTCTGAGCACCGTGTCCCCCAGGTCCAGAGTTTTAGAGGCCTTCAAAAGCAAGGCTCCCTCAACCCCTGGTCCTAATCCACGGAGCCTCTCCCCTCGGGAGCCCCACAGCAGCCCTTCAGGCCACTTGGGTCCACACCAAGCCTGCTCCATCCACTGTCTTCTGTCCCCAGATACCTGGTGCAGAGTTCCAACCTCTTGTAGCCCAGAGACACCAAATACACTATTCCATCATCACTGGACCCTGTGCTCTATGTACTCAGTAACCTCTACTGTCCCCTATATCATCCCTGTAATAAGGGAAACAACGTGCCTGTAAACCCAGCAACTCAGGAGGCTGAGGAAGGAGGATCACAAGTTTGAGGCCATCCTCAGCAAAAATAAGAAAAAATATTAGAAGGGCTGAGGATGTAGCTGAGTGGTAAAGCACCCCTGAGTCCAATTCCCAGTACTACAAAAAAGGGGGGGTGGGTAAAGAAGAGACTGGGGTCAGAGATATTAAGTAACTTGTGCAGGGTCCCATGGTAGATGGACACCAAGGCACATTCTACCCCAACCACTCAAGCAGGGGTAGCTTCCCCCGCCTACACTCTCATCTCTCTAGACCCAACTCTAATGTGCTTCCTTTTACTATACCCACTGGCTGGTGGAAGTGCTCCTTCAGAGCTGACCTCCTATATGACCCTTTTTGATCATTAATTTAATAAGTGCCTGCTACACTGTAGATACAGCAGATCCTTTTTTTTTGGGGGGGGGGGGACCAGAGATTGAACTCAGGGGCACTTAACCACTGAGCCTCATCCTCATTCCTTTTTTGTATTTTATTTAGAGACAAGGTCTCACTGAGTTGCTTAGGGCCTCACTAAGCTATTAAGGCTAGCTTTGAACTTGAGATCCTCCTGCCTCAGCCTCATGAGCCTCTGAGATTACAGGTGTGCACCACCATGCCCAGCTAGATAGAGCAGATTCTAAGGTTCTACTGTGAATAGGCCAGGATCCCTCCCCTCATGGGGCCTACATCCCTGTTGGGGAAGAAAGACAATAAACACAACAAGTGCCACATTGTCAGGGTCACTCCGAAGGCAGCTGCACAAGCCCTCACCCAGAAGGGTGCCATGCCTGGTTCAGTGCTCCCCGTCACTGTATAGGAGTTCTGCATTTTTAAGTAAGGTGTCCCCTCTTCACTTTTCATTGAGCCTGCAGATTCCACAGCCAGCCTTAGACATACTGTGTCAGGTGGCAGTTGGCATGGAGAAAAGTAAAACAAGGAAGAGGGTGGGGTGGCGAGGAGGAGAATTAGACGTTTACATGGATGGCCAGGGAAGGTTGCATTGAAGGTCATCTGCAGGTAAATGGATGGAGCTGGAGAACATCCTGCTAAATGAAATAAGCCAATCCCAAAAAAACAGAGGCCGATGTTTCCTCTGATAAGTGGATGCTAATCCATAGTGGGGGGGGGCATGGGATGAATGGAGGAACTTTGGACGGGCAAAGGGCAGTGGAGGAGGGAGCAAGGGGGTAGGAAAGATGGTGGAATGAGACTGACATCATTACCCTGGGTACATGTATGATTGCACGAATGGTGTGACTCTACTTTGTGCACAATCAGAGAAGCGAAAAATTCTGCTCTGTTGTGTAAATGAATCAAAGAGCTTTCTACTGTCATGTAAAACTGATTAAAACTAACAAAAAAATGATAAAGGGGAAAAAAGAGTGCTGATGACATGAAGGAGGCGGGGGTGCGAGCCACCCACGAAAAGAGGAACCAGCAAGGACAAAGCCCTGAAGCCCCAGATGATTTCCCAGGCTCCATCCTGGTGCCAGGGTGAGAAAAGCTGCAGGCGCAGGGCAGAGCCGTTGCTGACTTCTTGAAATCACTTTTTCTCCTTCTTGAAATCACTTTCTGTTTCCCATGGGCCTGGTGGACTGGGCAGGTGATGCCCAAGTGTCCATTTGGGCAACCAGGTGGGCAGAGGAGCCACTCAGCAACTAAGACACTGTCAGAAGAGGACAGTGTGGGCAGGTGATTGGTGGGGAGATGGAGGTCCCTCGGGCAACAACTTTCACCCAGAAAAGGACTGCAGGCCCAGCCAAGGTCAAGGTTACACCACAGCCACCCACAGCCCACCCTCTACTCAAAGCTCATCCACTCTAGATATTGACAGGGAGGGTGAAGGCCTGGAGCTGCCTCACACATCTCCCCCTTCTCATCAAGGCGCTTCCTCCCCTAATGCCCTCAGATTCCCACCCCCTTCCCATCTCTTTCACAACCAGCACTCTGGCCACCATCAGCATTTCACTTAGAAATGTGACCTCCAGACTGTGCTTGAACCAGGGTCCCCTCTGCTCATATACCTCCAATGCCCAGGAGCTCACTCTCTCACCAGGAAGCCTGTTCTGTTCTTGGACAGCTCAGATTGCCAGTCACCTCCACCTCCTTCTAAGGCCCTGCCTGGCCTCCTCTGAAGCCACATGAAACACAGTATCTCTCTCCTTCACATGATGGGGATGGGTAGAGAGATGAATATTATACAAAGCACCTGCTGTGTGCCAGTCACCTGAGAAGCAGAGAGCAGCAAGCTGTGGTCCCTACTCGCAAGAGATGAGAACGGTCACTACAATGCAAATTAAAAAGGAATTTTTTTAAAAAAATATAGAATTTTATTGAGCACTTACTATGTGCTGGGCACTGTTCTAAACAGTTCATATGAAGGAAATCATTCAGTTATCCTCAAAGCCCTTTAAGTCAAGCTCCGCTGTTCTCCACTCCATGTGCGAAACCTGCCCAAAGCCATGCAGACTGTAAACATGGTTCGGAATTCATGTTCAGCAAAATTAGCAAGTAACTCTACCTGTGTTAAGTTTGGGCCAAAGTTTCACTTCTCAGTATAAAGCATTTCTCCCACCTCCAAAATACAAAGTATCTCCTCTCTCCCCAGACTGGCCCTGGCCAGGGAATGGTGCAGCAGCGCCGTCTAGGGGCAGAAACATGCACTGCGGAGGCATCCTTGCAAAGGGACCCAGAGGGATTTCGGAGTGGAAAAAGATCTTGTTAAAATCCTCAGGAGGGGCTGGGGATGTGGCTCAAGCTGTAGCGCGCTCGCCTGGCATGCGTGCGGCCCAGGTTGGATCCTCAGCACCACATACAAACAAAGATGTTGTGTCTGCCGAAAACTAAAGTAAATAAATAAATAAATATTAAAAAAAAAATCCTCAGGACCTCCCTACCATGAAGGTGCCAATCATTACTGTAGTGACTTCTGAACACCTGATCTGCTTCATTTGGTTACCAATCAGAAGAAAGATCATAGAAGAACTGTGTCATGAAAACCTTGTTCTTTGTTCAGGACCCTAATTAATGCAGGTTTATCAATGCAGGTGACATGAAGAGTTCCAGAACCTGGTGGTCTGGCAGAGGCTTCATGCAATCCCTGAGCACTGTTCAACTGTGCCTTTTTCGAACTTTTAGGGACAAGGAAAGGAGAGGGCGTCACTTGCAATGTAAGCTGGGTAGAGGATTCATGGATTTCATTCTTTTTTTTTTTTTTTTTTTTTTTGGCAGTGGCGGGGAAACTAGGGATTGAACTCAGGAGCACTTGGCCACTGAGCCAATCCCCAACAGTGCCCTGTTTTTTTTTTTTTTTTCAATATTTTTTAATATCTTTATTTTGTTTTGTTTATTTTTTTATGTGGTGCTGAGGATGGAACCCAGTGCTTCACATGTACGAAGCAAGCAACTCTGCCACTGAGCCCCAGCCCCAGCCCCCAGCCCTACTTTGTATTTTATTTAGAGACAGGTTCTCACTGAGTTGCTTAGTGCCTCACTGTTGATGAGGCTGGCTTTGAACTTCAGATCCTCTTATCTTCGCCTCCCAAGCTGCTGGGATTACAGGCATGTGCTACCACACCCAGTCCTCATTTTATTCTTTAAGGCTTATATTAATATTCATAGTTATGAGCTGCATTTAAATTTCATTAATTCTTTAAGACAAAATTTTCAATGTTTCAAGCCAACTCTACCATATAGGTATACAGAGTACCCACAATGAACCACAACAGGGCTGGGGGTTAACTCAGTGGCCAAGTGCTCCTGAGTTCAATCCCTAGTACCAAAAAAAAATATAAAAATAAAAATAAAATGAGGATCCATGAATCCCCCACCCAGCTTACATTACAAGTGATACCTTCTCCCTTCCTTGTCCACTAAAGTTCAGAAAAAGGCACAGTTGAACAGTGCTCAGGGATTGCATGAAGCCTCTGCCAGACTACCAGGTTCTGGAACTCTTCACGTCACCCCCATTCATACTAAAAAAGAATTGGGACCCTGAACAAAGAACAAGGTTTTCATGAGAGGACCCCCAGGGAAATCTCAGTTCATGCCCCCCCCCACCAACCACCAGAGAATAGAGTCAAGCCCCAGGGTCAGGAAGCTGGACACAGCTCTATCCTCAGAACCCTGTCCCTGTGGCTACTGAAGTTCAGTGTGCAAGAACTACAACAGGTACTTTACTCATTTGGAAACTATTTAGTGAGCACTTACTATGTGTGAGGTGCTAGGAATCTAAAAGTGAGCTGGACATGGCTCCTGCCAGCAGGGGTGACCTCTATATTGGAAATGAGTCCAGTTCAAAAAAAGCAATGGGACAAGATAGGACATAGGAAGTGCCTTCAGAGAGACCTGGCAGACCCAAGGATCACTTCTGCCTTGAGAAATCTGCATGCTCACAGTGAGAGACACAACTGGGCCTTTAAAGATGGCCAAGGGCTGGGTTTGCTGGAGGAAAGGGGCTCATCAGGAGGGGACGGTGTCAAGAAAAGGACTAGGTTTGTGAAGCAGCCATGACGGGAAGGACATTAGGAAAGGATTCTCAGGCTGGCGAGACAGCTAAGTTCCCCCTGATGGCCGACCTTGAAGGAGTTTAGATTTGACTCGGCAGAGTGGGGAGCCATGAGAGTTGCTTGAACAGGACAGTACCCAGAGTGGCATTTGTGCACCAGGAGACCCTAAAGCTGACCATTGAGCTGGCAGGGTGGGCCAGGGCTGGGGAAAGTGCAAGTTGGCCCATCAGTGAGAATGTCCAGGGTGAGCGTCTCTCTCAGCCAGCAGAGTTAGCCAGACCCGTGCTGAGGATGCCCGGCCCTCTCCACGCGGCCCTGTGGCTCAGTCCTCCTTTCTGCACATCTTTTGGGCCCCTCAGCCTCATGCCACCTGCAGCCCTCAGAGTGTCTTTAGAGAGAGGCAGGCCTTTCAGTATGCACTGAGCACCTGCTGTGTGCACAGCCAGGGAGAGATCAGAGAGAAGCACAGGCCCCGCCCTGAAGAACTCACGCCTGAATGGGCAGAGGCAGCTGTGAGGAAACCAGCAGATTCAAGATGGAGTCTCTTAGGAGCCCGCGGTGCCCTCTCCTCCCACCCACAGGAGATACATTGCTTAGAGCCAGACCTTGAGTCCTTGTAGTGGTTCCTCAAAGATATGCCCAGATCCCAGAACCTGTGAGTGTGGCTTCATTTGGCAAAAGTGTCTTTGCAGATGGAATCAAAAGATCTCCAGGTGAGGGCATCCTGGGTTACCCACCAAGTGGACCCTCAATCCAGTGATTGATGACGTGATTGACTGAATGATTGATTGATTAATTGATTTTGTGTGTGAGAGCAAGGCTGGGAGAGGGAGGAAGACATGGACACATAAAGGAGAAGGAGATGAAGACAGACTCAGAGTCTAGAGGAACCAGCCACAAGCCAGGAACACCTCGTCTGCTAGAAGCTGGAAGAAGCAAGGAAGGATTCTGCCCTGGAGCCTTTGGAGGGAGCACAGCTGCAGTGGATGTGGCTGGGGATTTGGCTTGGTGGGCAAGTACCCCTGAGTGTCCCTTAATAATTCCTGGTACCAAAAAAAATATTTTTTTTGTTATTGAGTGTTCAAAAATTTTGTTATTGTTAGCTGGGCGCAGTGGTGCATGCCTGTAATTCAAGTGGCTTGGGAGGCTGAGGCAGGAGGATCGCGAGTTCAAAGCCAGCCTCAGCAATGGCAAGGCACTAAGCATCTCAGTGAGACCCTGTCTCTAAATAAAATACGAAATAGGGCTGGGGATGTGGCTCAGTGGCTGAGTGACCCTGAGTTCAATCCCCAGGTACAAAAAAAGAAGCGTCTGGCCAAGCAGCACAGGGGCCACAGCTGGAGGCAGCCAGCAGAGCAAGGCCAAGGTCCACGTGGTCCTAGGCTGTCAGGGAAGCATCCTTCCAGGGCTGGTCATAGAGAGGCTGAGAGCAGAGGCCACCTCAGACTCACAGCAGGAGGCTCATTCTATTTTTTGTTTCTATTTAAATCTCCAGATCTTTCTATTTTTTATTGTGAGAGATGGTCTTGCCAAGTTGCTGAGGCTGCCCTCCGACTTTCGATTCTCCTGCCTCAGCTTCCTGAGTTGCCTGGTTTCATCTTTAATTTAACATCAAACTGTTTTCCAGAGTAGCTGTACCAGCATATGCAACACCTGCAGCCTGTGAGAAACCCTGCTGCTCCAAATCCTCACCAACACTAATTATTGTTACTCTTCTCCGTTTTAGCCAGGCTGGTGGAAATGTAGAGCTAGCTGTCTCATTCCGGTTTTTACTTTGCATTTCCTTGATGACAAATGAGGCCAAACAACTTTTTGTTAACTTCACTCCAAACTAAGAGACTCCATAATGTTTGTGTGCCTCCTTCTCCCCCTCCTTCCTCTAACCCTAATGAGCACAATGCAAATTCACATTTATTGTGCACTTAGACTCTATCCTCACCCTTTGTATTAAACGTCTAACCCTCCCAACAACCTACATGGCAGTTATTATTATGCTGGTACACAGAGAGTCTAAGTGACTTGCCCAGGGTCACACAGCTCCAGATTTTAGAACTGGGATCCATGCCAAGTTCCCATTCTGCCTGCACCCTGAAGTGCTGTAGGAGCCCCTCCCACCAGCTCAGGGCTTGCTGTTTTAGTCTTCCTTCTTTCTGAGACAGTCTGGTAACCCTTCTACTCCAGCTGCTGGGAAACAAGTCAGGGATGGTACCACCCATCATGGCCACTGATTTTGTTTTCCCCCCAACTAGTGGGCTCTCGTTTTCTGTTTTGTCATTAATGATAGCCTGCTTCTTTCCAGAGAGAACGTGGGAGGCAACACGCTTCAGAGTCGTAACCAAGGCAGAGAACTCATTTGCTGGGCCCCAGAAAACAGAGACTAGGAAAGGCCAGCCTGCCTGGCAACCGAGGCTGCAATTAAGCCTCAGGCAGCCAGGGAGGAAGAAGAAATCGGATCCATACTATCTGCAGGAAGCAGACTGTTTGTTCTGTGGGGACAAAGCTTTTCCCTCATAACACATTCCAACAAAAATGGTTCACATGGACCTTGAAACAGAGAACACTGAGTGATGAACTCCTACGTCCTAAAAAAACATCTTTTTTAAAAATATTTTTATTTGTAGATGGACACAGTGCCTTTATTTCTTTATCTTTAGGTGGTGCTGAGGATCGAACCCCAGGGCCTCACACGTGCAAGGCAAGCGCTCTCCCACTGAGCCACAACCCCAGCCCCTAAAAAACATCTTGACAGCCAGAGGAAAGCATATATCATATGACAGTTGACCAATCCTGAGGACACTGCACCAGGGACGCAGAGTTTTCCAGAAAGGTGGCCAACGAGGTCCATGGACAGACTCTCCCAAGGCAGGATCGTCTGGTCAGGGCCAGAACTTGGAGTACTCAGAAATTGGCTGGGCGGTTTAGCCATCAAAGAGTCCCCTAAACACCCTCTACCCGATCAAGTTTGCTGAGAAATGGGTGGTCCCTCGAGGACAGGGCCAGGCCCCTCCATTTCTGTAACTCCAGGCCTGGTTTCACACCCTCCACAGCTGGGCAGGCCTGGGGAGAGTAGGCTAAGGGGCCACACACCTCTCTGCCTGGCTCAGCAGACTCTTGGTTCATCCCTGCTACCTGCTTTCCCCTAATGAGGGGAAATGTGTAGCAGGGTGCACTGCCACCCATGGCGTTTCCCAGGATCCTCTGCAGCTGAGGGCATCACATGACTTAGGACTGGACAATAGGATGCCAGTGGAAGTGATGAGGTTGGGAACACACCCTCTCTTGCCTTTTCCTCTGGCTGGAACGCAGAGGTGACAGGTTGCTGTCCAGCTTGGCTCAAACTCGCCCGTCAGCCTCTGGGCCAACGAGATGGAAACCACCCTGACTAGAATCTGGAGCTGTGTTCTATTCCCAGAAGGAAAACTAAGCTTCCATTGTGTTTAAGCCACTGTTATCTTGAGTCTAATGCAAGAGATTCAAAATCTGTAAACTAGCTTCTGTCCCTGTGAATTACCCATGACATGACATTGTCTTTGCTCCCAGAGCCACCAGACTGGCACCTGGGCATTATGTTCAACTGCGTGGACTTCCCCTGAGGCTAGCTCAACAGCAGCAGTCTAATGAGGAGGACAGCACCCCTGCGTGGGACTTAACGCTGTCTCTGTTTTGTAGACAGGAAACTGAGTCAGAGATAAGGCCAACCCCGTCGGAGGGCTGGGAGGGAGGAACCCCAGGACCAGTCTCACACCCAGGTCGGCCCACTCCAAAGTCCAGCCACACACCCCAGCACCAGGCCAAGGGGTACTGTGCGTATGTTCACCCACCTGGCAAAATAGAGGCCCCTCCATCTGTGAAGACGTGCCCAAGGTCTGCGTGACAAGCTGTGACTAGATTTCAGGGGGAAACTCCTTTGCATTATTGGGGAGACACCCTGGGGTACAGAGGGGAAAGAGGCTGGACTGGCCAGGGAGTCAGCAAATCTCCACACCCTGGGAATCCTTGCACTACTTCTGGGCAGGGGTGAAGACTTTGAGCCCTGTGACAAGGCCCCAGCTGCCTCCTGGGAGTGTCACAGCCATGGAGGGGCATGGTCTGTGCCTGCCGTGTGGCCATGACTTTCAGCTATCAGCCTGCAGGCCTCAAAGTGCATATGGGCTTTGTGGCTCTAATGTGGGTTTGTCCCCCCACAACCCACTGCGTCGGACTTGGCAGCAATCCCACCGGAGGGCTCTGGCCTGGACAGGGACCCCATGCGGCCCTGAGCTACTGCTATGCTTCAAACTCCCACCAGCTTAGGGACATGCTAAGGCAACCACTTCGTGGTGTTGAGAGTCTGTGGCGGTCCTGGCTAGCGATAGGGTGTAGTGGCAACAAAGCCCGGAGCCTCAGCTGGGAGGACTTTCCACTGGGATGCCACAGACATGGGGCTGAGTCAGCACTGTGCCCAGCCTCACCCGTCTGATGAGTCAGCACTGCTTACTGGGGCACCCACAGGGCACCTCTTCACATGGCCTAGGCTGCTCCCAGTTCCACAGCAGGGTTCTAGGAAAGTGTCCAGAGAGGGACAACCAAAGAACAGCACCTGGCCAAAGCTGCCTGGCCTTTGTGAGGTGACCTTAGAAGCCACAGGGCCTTTCTTTCTCTGTCCCCCACTGGTGGCAGCAGTCACAAGTCCACCCAATTTCAGGGAGAGAGGAGACTGACTCCTATTCCCTGGGAGGAGTACTGAAGACTGGGGGACACTGTCTGAAACTGCCACTCCTCGTAACACCATTAGCAAGGCCCCGTGTGGCTTCTCCTCCTGTATCTGCTTTGGGGGTGTTCCAACATCAAAAATAGCCCCTGTGCCACCATGCCTGCCACACCTAAGGAGATGCGTCATCCTTGCTTTTGGGGGGACTTTCATTCTAAGGCAGCTCCTCTAGGTCCACTTGTCTCCCCATCACCACCTTTGGAGCTGGTGCGAGGTCTGAGTCCTCTAATGTTGCCAGGTCAGGGGACCCAGAGAGTCGCTGTGGCTAACAGAGGAGGAGGAAGAACTGGACCCTTGTGTGTTACCAGAAGTCCTTCATGATTGGATACCTGGGACAGGGAGAGAAGCAAAGGGGGTCTAAGGTCCTCCAGGTCACTTTGTTCAAGGTCACCATTCAGCCAGAGGAGCATCCACCTCACCTCGCGCCTGCCCTCTTCCTGCCCTGTGGCACCAGCTTCTGTAAGACAGGGCCCTATCCAGCCCTACACCTCGGAGGATCCTTCCCGCCACTTCCCACCTACCTAGTGTGGGACTTCCTTCCAGAGCCAGGAGCCCAAGACCTGATAGAGAAGTAGGTTCCACTGTTTCCTCCAGTCAAGGCAGCTCTCCCTGCATGGCCCAGCACCAGCAATGCCAGAAAGACTGTTCTAGGTTAAACAGAGATTCAACACGGAATTGGGTGGTCATGAAGTCACAGGTGGGGAGGCAGCTGGGCAGGCAGGAGGCTCCCTCCTGATGGGACCCGTTGAGGACATACCAGCATTCCACCATGTTGCCTTCCGTGGATCCAAAATGGCAGCTGTGGCTGCTGTAGCCACCACTACAACTAGGACCTATGGTGATCAGATGCTGGAACAGGGCACAGAGGCCACAACCACTTGGCACAAGCTTGCTAATGAGCAGAAAAAGTAACAGAAAGCTGATGTCCACCACATCTCCATCTCTTAAAACCTGCACAAACACATCTGTTGGTGGAACCTGGTGCACCCTGGTTGCCACTGGGAAGAGAAGTGGGAATTTGGCTTTTAGGACTCTGCAGTCCAGAGCGGCACACAGAAGGAGGTGGGAGTGGACTCTGATGGTCCATACATCACCCTCAGCGCGCACAAATAAGCAGCAGTTCACTAAACCTGTCCCCCTCTCTCTGGGGTGAGGGTGGCAATATCCTATATTCTCTGGGCAACATAGGAAGATTTGGTTTCTTGTCTCTCCAGCATGTGTCCACTGGTTTATGTCTCCTGCTGCTGCTAAGCCACCTCTAGAGCTGTAGATCACCCCCATGAATCTCTTGACCTCTCAGTAATCTGACATCCTCTCCACTAGAAAATGGAGAAGGAGTAACAAGGGTCCCATTTGCCACCACATCCCTGAAATGTCCCCAAGGGTACCTTTACCAAGTAACATGAAAAAAAAATAACACTGCAATTGCATCTTAAGTTTTCAACTGGCATAATTTGATATTCAGTATTTTCCCCTACAATTATTAATTGCAGTTACTGAAAACTTCAGTACCATCATGTTTAACGTATAATTGCCTGTTGAAAGAAAACTATGAAAGCATTTAGAAATATGCAACTTTGGATGCTGGGAAGTCCAAGATCAAGGTGCCAAGAGATTCTGTTTATGGTGTGGGTGGTTTTCTGACTCACAGGCTGCTATTTTTAATTTTTTATTTTTACTGTGTCCTCACATGGTAGAAAGGTAAGAGGTCTCTCCTCTCTTTGGCCTAGTTTATAATGGGATTTTAAAATCTCATTCATGAGAGTCCTTTTGCCCTAATCATATCACAAAGGCCTCACTCTTGTGGCTAGATGTTTTTGTATGAAGGTGAAGTTTCTGAGGGATTTGCATATAATTTGAGTCATTTAAGTTACCTTGTTAAAAAATTATATTTTCTAAAAGTTTATACACGTTAGTAAAAATTTGAAATTAATTTTAAATGTTAATTCATTTTGTCCTTATTAACATCTGTTATCACCTCAGTTTACAGATGAAATAGTTGAGGTATGCAGAAGGATGAAGTAAATAACCTAAAGCCACATCTAATAAAATGTGAAAATACATGGCAATCCAGGTTGCCCAGCCTCAACATCCATCCCTTACAGACAATTTGGCAATATTACAAAAAATTGTATTTTCAAGTTCTTTCAGTTGTGATACATTGTGTTCTTGTGAGAAGAGCTGTGGTATACTATGTACTAGGTACACTATGTATACTATGTGTGGATCAGGCAATTTATCCTAGCTCCCCAAATCTTTAAGAAGAGGGGATTGTACTGGAAAATGATATTGGCCTAATTACATTGTTATATTGTATGCATGTATGAATATGTAAGACCAAATCCCAACCTTGTGCACAGTTACAATGCACCCATAAAAACAATATAGAAAAAAGGTCAGTACCCTTGCTATCCAAGTAGGTGAGAAAAATGAGACACAGAGAAAAGAAATGATTTTTAAAGCATCTCATGATCAATCAACAATTGGATTCAAGTCTATAGAATGGGATTGGAGTTTATACAGCTTGTCTCTTGAGCCTAGTGTCAGAGTATTGTCACTCTGCTTTCACCACGCAAAGGCAACATGACTAAATTGAGGAGGGTTATGGGGGAAACTGAGAGAAGCAGAAAATGGTTTTCCATGCGGAGCAGCAAGGTGGACAGCAACAGCTCGCTGAGTGGAGTTAGTTACTGTCTGTTGGAAAGCCCCCCAAGTTGTGAAAGCGTTTCCAGCTGGAGACAGGAGCACAGAGCACAGATGGTTGCACATGACCCTAGACCCTACTCTCCATTAGGCCCTGGTGGCAGCACCCTCCACTGCCCAGGACTCAAGGACACCCACCAGGCCCAGACCCTTTGTGCACTGGAGGTGATTGTCCTTGGCTGGGACATTCTTTCCATTCATTCTTTCCATTCCTTCCTGGCTTTTTTTTTTTTTTTTTGGTACTGGGGATTGAACTTATAAGTTATCATTAAGACACATCCCCAGCCCTTTTCGTTTTTTATTCTGATACCAGTTCTCATTAAATTGTTTAGGCCCACGCTAAGTTGATGAGAGACAGACCTGGAACTTGCAATCCTCCTGCCTCAGCCTCCAGAGTTGCTGGGATTACAGTTGTGTGCCACTATGTCCAGCCTTTCACAGCATTTTTTTTAAAGCATTTGCTCCATTTCCTTGCAGGCTGTAACTCTGTCTCATCAACAGTAACTTCATCAAATAATAATTACCTACACTTTGTAGATCTTCCAAACATCCTAGCGTCTTATCTTATAGGCTATATTAATTCTTCCTAAAGAAGATAAATGCAGCAAGTGGTTCACCAAAATGAAAGCATTTTTCAATATTGTCCTTGGAACATGGCTTTTTTTGGTTCTTTCTTCCTCGGTACTTCTTTTAGTAATAAAATAATTCTGTGAGGAGATAGGAGATTCCTGCTTTGGAAGAATTTTTTTATCTATTTGTAGAAATATACATACAACCCCCCCCCCAAAAAAAAAGATAAAATGTAAAGGAAAGTATGTGCATAATAGTATAGTACAGATTAAAGTATAAAATGGTGAAGGAATATAGAATAAAAGAGTGATCTGAGGGAGATGGATTTTTTTCATGTCAAACATAGTTCCATGTAGAACTTTCTTTTATTTATCGTACAGACTTGCTTTAACAGTTTGACAAATAAGAAGTAGTTTGTATCAACAAAAGTTGTAGAATGAAGTTGCTTCCCTGCAACAGATCAATAGCCTGATTTAGAGCTGAACTGTTTTAAGACACATGGTAGAAGAGACATGTAGGTGTGTTTTTTTTTTCTATTTGTTTTTACAGTTCTTAAGGGAGAAAACAGATCAACTGAAGCAGGAGTTTCAAGGATGCCAAATAATTAAGTGCCCAACAGGTGTACATAACAGTAATCAGAGTGTCTTGCTATGCATTTAATTACTACTCTTACAGTACACCTACCCCTTTGTGCCCCACCAGCCATCAAGATCAATGAACACAATGGCTGTAATGGTAACCATGCTATTACAAGGTTATTTTATTTCAAATTATAAGACATACTATGCATCTTCATTTGCTGCAATTATTTTTAGAGGAAATTATTAAAAAATTCCATAAAGCAGTAACCTATTTCACAATTATTTGAGAAGCTTTTCTGTTAAATACACAAGAGGGTCTCAAAATGTAATTGATTCCTGGACTAGTTACGTCAATATAGTCTAAGAACTTATTAGAAAAACAAATACTCAACACCACCCCAGAGCTACTGATCCAAAATTCTGGTGTGGGCCAGCAATCTGTTTTAAGAGGTCCTCCAGGTGATTCTGATGCACCCTCGAGTTTTGCAAGGGAAGGTTTCTCAAGATGTGGTTGGTTGGTCATTGCAACAAACTCATCTTGGGGTGATTGTATAAAAAATGCATATTTGGTGCCATGCCTTCTCTTCCCCAAACATAAATATGAATCTGTGATTTTAGGGCTCGCTCATCAGCTGCACTTCTATCTTGCCCACTAGTTAATTTATACACACCATGAACTTTTACAATCCTTATTGTAGGAGTCATTATGTATGTAACATGTCTATAAATACAAATGCACCTCAACTTATGATGGGTTATGTTCTGATTAACCCATCTAAATTGAAAATATTGAAAATCAAATGCATTTTTTAATACACCTAACCTACTGAACATGGATAGCTCAGCAACACAGTATACTGTAGAGTATCTGTTGTTGACCCGTGTGACAGGGTAGAAACCAGAAGCTGTGGCTTGCATTATGTGCCCAGCATCATGAAAAGTACTATACCACCTGTGGCTAGCCCAGGACAAGATCAAAATTTGAAGTCTGGATTCTAATGAACATGTAATACTTTTTCATCACCATAAAGTCAAAATACCTTTATATCATGATTACTTTAGAGACCTTGTATACGGATGTGTGTTTTAATGTGATATTGTCTATCATTTATTAAAACACATGTTATACAATCAATATATAATAGGCAGAGGGATAGAGGGGTAATATTGATTACCTTATTTCCTGAGAAGAATGAAAGATCAGGCTCATTCCTACCTTAAGGAGAAATTAATTTTTCACTGCAAATAATGCTGACTTCAGATTTAATGCACTATCAATAATACCCAAGAAATTTAACTCTATATTATTGGCTCTGTGACATTGTCAAGTTCAGTAACCTATTTGAGCCTCAGTTTTCTATCTACAATATGGAATTACTCCTTGATGAGTTTCAGGTTTTAGCCCTTAGCTTAAAGAGCATCTCAAAGAAAAATTTCCTGACATTCTAATTTAATGTAGTCACTGTGAAATATACAGTCCTATAGCAGCAAGTGTCTGCTTTTCTTATTTATTATTGGTTGGTTTTGTTACTGGTGGGATGTCCAGTTGGAATCCAGGCTCTTCATGTTCTGAACAAAGAATTGAGCTAGACATTCAGAAGTGACAGATAAAGTATAGATTAATTGAAGGTGAAAATAACATTCTGTAAAGTAGAATGAGTATACTTCGTAAAGCAGAGAAGGGTGAGAGGGAGAAGGAGAGAGAATCCAGGCCCTGGGGATTCCTGTCTTATATGCTGAGTTGTGAGGAGTTCCCTTCCCCATTGGGACCTGATTGAAAATCCCACCTCACCTCAGTTTTTCTCATTGGTCGCTTTATGATACCTAATTAGAATACTGCCTACTTTGCCTCCATCAGTTGTTTTATTTTCACCTAATTAGAATACTAAACCTGTAGTGGGAGTTGCCATGGGTGATAAGCCCTCAGTGGTGGGAGTTGTCATGATGATGGTACTTTTTATAAACAGGGACATGATGACTCATCTCACATTTTACTCCAGCCATTTTTTCTTTTTCTCTTTCTCTCTTTGTTTTTTGTTTTGTTTTGTTTTGTTTTCTTCCTACCAGGGATTGAACCCAGGGCACTTAACCACTGAGGCACATTCCCAGCCTTTAAATTTTTTTTTTTTTTAATTTGAGATAGGTTTTCACTAAGTTGCTTAGGCCTTGCTGCATTGCTGAGGCTGGCTTTGTATTTGAGATCCTCTGCTTAGACTCCCAAGCTGTTGGAATTACAGGTATGAGACACCATGCCCAGCTCTCTAGCCATTTTTCTTGTACCCTGATCAGTCAGAGACTTTTATCTTGTTTATTCTTATGTGAACCACGGTGAGAACGTAGTAGTCACTTAATAAATATTTTTGATTGAAGGATTCATTAATGAGATAATATAAATAGACATGTTTAGGGTCTGTCATGATGACAGTTCAAAACTGATTGGAGTATGACAATAAAAATACATGTCAGGTGCCGGTGGCACAATGGAGCCATCTGGCCATGGCTACTCAGTTGAGTTTAGAGGCTTGCATTTGTTTTCCTGTGAGATTTAATTTTAAAATATTTTTTATTTTTTAGTACTGAAGCTTTTTAGGTTTTAACTGTAAATAGTCTGTTTTCTTATGATATTTAATAGATGGTGAGATTTAATACTTTTTTTGTTGGATTTATTTACAGAGCTAAATTTTCTACCTATGCGCAGGTAGATATTTATTATACAAGTAAGTGATGAAGTAAGTGTCCAAGGGATGATAATGTTAATATTATCTTGAAATTACTTCTAATGGGCTTGGATTTTTTCCTCTTCCATATATTTTTCTTCCTTATACATATTTAAAAACCTCTTAAAAACGTAAATTCTAATGACATTTAGATTCTCATAATACTTGCTGATAAACCAGCATAAATAACTGCATATTAGATTCTAAAAGAATTAATAGAAATAATCTGATACAAAGAGAAAGATGATGATATAGGATAAAAAGGGAAGAATTGTTGGAGTCACGTGACTGCCTAGGAAAGAGAGGAGAGTTGGTAGAGAATGGAGGAATTGGCTTTAGTGTAGAGTCAAGAATAGTTCCTCTATATTAAAAGGAAGGTAGAATGTATGCATGATCCCTTTATAGAAAGGTGGGTCTAGGTATGGTGACTGGGATTTGTTAAGCTTTCCTCTGCTTTCTCCTCTGTTGCCATTCCTCCTTTGTGAAAGTAAGAAGTCAACATTTCATATTCATAATAGCCCACCCTCTGTAACTAAGGAGGAGGTGGCCCTGCCCTCCAAGTCGGTGCCCTTGTGGAAGCTGCAACTCTAGCTGCAACATCACCTTTGGCATCATTCTCCCCGTTTCTTGAACTGTAATGCATCTTTGCAGCTGAAGATCTCTGTTGACTTGCTTCCTGCCTATAGAATTCCAGAAGTCTGAGAGTGTTTTGACATTTTATCCTGTCTGTCCCTGTCAGTCCAAACTGGCAATATTTCTTCTATTGATTGAAACTTCATCATCTAGAGTTATTGTCTTAGCTGGACAGAGCTTTGTCTTTATCTAATTCATTTGTACTATTGCTGTGAAATGTATTTTATTTCTATATATTACAGGTTCAGCAATATAATTACATACACATCTTGTGTAATTGTGCTTTTTTAAATAGTTCTTTTTTTTAGAAGTTTCAGGTTCACAGCAAAACTGATAGAAAGCGTAGAGGTTTCTCAGTCTTCACACCCACACATGCATAGCTGCCCCTGCCATCAACATCCTGCAGCAGACTGTCTATTTATTATACTCAATGGATCTACATGACACATCATTATCAAAGTCCATAGTTTACATTTAGGTTCACTCTTGGTATTCAGCATTCTGTGGGTTCTGACAATAATGTGTCCATTATTATAGTATCAAACAAAATACTTTTCTTGCTTTAGAAGTCCTCTGTGATCCTTCAGTCCATCCTCCTTCTTCTTTAACACATAACCACTGATTCTTCTACTATCTGTTATGGTTTAGATGTGAGCTGTCCCACGAAGTACATGTGTGAGATAATGCAAGAAATTTTAGAGGTGAAATGGGAGTCTTAATCTAATTAATGAATTAATCCCCCTGGTAAGGTTTAACTGGGTGATTACTGTAGGCAAGTAGGGTATGGTTACAGGAGGTAGGCATGTCTTTGAGGTTTACATTTTGTCCCTGTAAAGGAGAGCTCTCTCTCTCTCTCTCTCTCTCTCTCTCTCTCTCTCTCTCTCTCTCTCATTCCTGGTGCCATGTCCTGAGCCACTTTCATCTACCACAGTCTTCCACCATATGTTCTGCCTCATATTGTGCCCAGAGCTATGGAATCAGCCATCTAGGAACTGAGAACTTCTATAACCATGAGCCCCCAAATAAACTTTTTATCCTCTAATTATTCTTGTCAGGTCTTTTTGTCACAGCAGTGAAAAAGCTTAGTAGAACTCTATCTCTTGTTAATTGCCTTTTCCAGAATTATTTTAAATTATTTAAATCAGCTTTTAGGATAAAAAGAAAGAATTACTTGAGCCATATCCTTGCCTAGGAAAAAGTGGAATGAGTTTAGAAACAAAGAGATAGGCTTTAGATTGGAGTTGAGATAGTTCATCTCTATCAATAGGAAAATAGAATGTATGCATATAACTTAACTTTCAAAACCAGTTAAGAGAAGCAAGAAGAAGAATCATATGGTCTGTAGATATTTCAGACTGCCTTCTTTTATTTAGTAAAATGCATTAAGTTTCCTACATATTTTTCATGGTTTAATAGCTCATTTCTTTTTAGAGATGAATAATATTCCATTGTTTGGACATACTGCAGTTTATTTATTCATTAATCTACTAAATAATATCTTGGTTGCTTCCAAGTATTGAAAATTATGAATAAACTTCTATAAACATCAGTGTACAGGGTTTTGTATGTACCTCAGTTTTTATGTAATTTGAGTAAATGCCAAATAACTTGATAGTTTCATCATATGGTAAGAATATATTTAATTACCTAAGAGAATCACAGCCTCTGAGACAAAATCTCCTTGCATTTCTCCTTTGCTACCAAAGCAATAAACTTTCTTTTTTCTTTTTCTCAAAACCATGTCTTCCTTACTGGATTGGAATCAGGGCCAAGGGCCAAAATTTTGATAACAAATTTGACAACCCGGGTGGGACCTGAGAGCAGCCCCCACTCCAGCTTTCTTAGGCAGGCCTGATTCTCCTCAGCATAGAAGTGATCCCACTTCTATGTTGAGGATGCAAGGTGGTTAGAGAATTTGTTGAGAGTTGACTGCTAAGTTTTCCTCATGTTGAACCAGAGTAGCAATTTCTGTGAGTAAGGGGAGGGACTGAGAGACGATCCCAGCAGCTGCCACAGTTCCTTTTGCTTTGGGGAACTCCTCCACTTCTATCCCTGGATGTACAGGTTGCTCCATCGTGGTCTATTTTGAGAAAAAGAAAATGGACTCAGTATAGCTAAGGCATCCTTGGTCATCTGGTAAGTCCACATGTGCATGCTGATACCTTTGATTCCACATATCTATTTCCCCTTTGTAGGAACATCTGATCCCTCTTTGTGGGGACATCTGTGGCACCCCTAGTTAGAAGTCATGGTAAAGCAAGACTCAAGAACCTAGGGATATTTGCTCCTTTTTGGTCTATTCTAGGTTCTCATCTATTGTTGGTCTTGGGTTCAGGAATTATCTCTGGTTGTCTGTCTGTGTTTCTGTTTATATTGGTTACCACCCTTTTAAGACATGGCCAATACTGCATTGATCCTGTAGGTAGCCTCTTGGAAAATATCTAGGCTGGTCTGTTTTAAAGGTTCGCATCTGTTGGTTTTGGGGCTTCTCTCTGGTTGTATGTTCTGTGGTTTCTTTTTCTTTCTTTTTTTTTTTTTTATACAATCCCGCAATTGGAGTTGGTCTGTCAGAGGTAAAGTGGTTGGAGAAAGGGCCTCCTATAGGCATAAGTAACATGCAGGACTGCCCCGAACCACCCACGCGGCTCCTCCAGGAATACACCCCACACCAACCAGAACTCCCACCACTGGAACTTCCCCAAGCAACGCGAACTCTTCAGGAATCCCCACGAGAGCTCAACCAGAACTCAACGGAACTCGAGAACTCAAAAGTCATCATCGTAATGGCTCCCTGGCGTCAGCTCTCAACCACTGCTTCTGGCAAAAATGCCATGCGTCATCCCGACTTGGCTGTGGCCCTCAACAAACATGAATAGCTGTTGTCATTAACAAAGACCGTCACTGCTAATGACGGTTATTACTGCCAGGAAGCCCTGAGGAGCCCCCTCCATAAAGGTCCTTTTCTTCCTGAGGATCCGTAAGCTCCCAGCCGTCTCTCCTGCTCCCGTTAAACTCGGCTCTCTGCTGGTCTAGCTGTGGACGCATCTCTGAGCTGAGTGGGCTGGCGGCTGTCTCTCACCCACCACTTCACACCCCGGCCACGCCAGCTCCAGGAGTCCAGGCTGCAGAAAGCTCACCGGTGACACAAAGCCCCACGCGTGGATGTCCCTGTAGCAGCCAAACCTGGAAGCGGCTGAGACCCCATGGAGAGAGGGGGATAAGTGGGCTCTGCTCTGCAGCCTGGGGAAGCCCCCGCAGCACCGGGAAGGATGGCAGGGGCCCAGCGGCAGCTGGGGAGCAGGGTGCCTGCTGTGCGACTTCTGCTGCTTAGAGGCTTGCACCAGGACACACCTCACCCCTCAACAGGATGCCACTGCAAACCCCACACTCGCTCTCCCGGCCAGCGTGGGCGCCTCTACGGCACCAGCTGGACCTAGAGGCCCTAGAGGGCGTGTCCCGACAGCAGCAGGCTGGCCCCAGGGCTGCCCACCCCCATGCTCTCCTGTAGCACCCTCCCAGCCCACGGAGCCCCACAAGACGGGGCTGCCGTGCAGATGGGCGTGCCCTCCTGTCACCTGACACCTGGCAGCTGGCTGGGACAGGTCAGAAGCCACTGGTAGGGAAGCTATGGAGGTGCCATGTGAGCTCTGATCACCACAAATCAGCATTGCCTCTCTGCCCTGTCCACGGGCTTCCTAAGGGCGAGCTCCTGTCGGGCGGGACTCCCACAGCGGGGCACGGTCCCCAGGGCCTTCCAAAAATGCCCATGTGCCTGCAGCACTCGGACTCTCTCCAACCCCCTCCACTCCAGACACCGTGACCTCTCACCCAGGGGAAGCAGGTCAGCTCCCGCAGCCTCAGCACAGAGCCAACCCCTCCCCTTGGTCCCGGGCCACCCCGCTCTCTGCAGCCATCTCTGCCGCCTCTCCTGGGAGACGCCCTGCCCGCCTAGAGAGCATCTGTAGATTGATTCCTCCATCAGCCAATAGGAAGCCGCCCTGCCCCTCAGAGCCCAGGTAGTGACAAATCCCAGAGTCCCGCTGACCAGAAGCTGCATGGCCTCCCAGATCTCTCTGGATGCTCTCTGAGGCATTATGGAAGGACGAAGGAGGGCCCCTAGGGATGAGGGAGACTGGACAAGCAGGACATGGCCTTCAGGGTTGTGCCTTGGGAGCTCCAACGGGCCACATGGCTGCTGAACCCAGACGTGCTGTCTGTAAGTGAAGGTCTGGCTGTCCCCCCAGCACGCAGAGAACCTGGCCCAGAGCCAGCGCTACCCCGAGGGGCCGCAGCCCCCACTTCCCCAGCTCCAACGGACAGGGCAGGGGGGGTGGGTCTCCCTAAGCCAGGGGCTGGGTGCTCACTAGGAGTCATGAGGTGAGGGACTCTCTCAGACTTGCTCATCGCAGCCTCTCTGCTCTCCCCTGCCCCAGGCCTGGTGGCCCCCAGCTCAAGTGCTGATGGATTTCAGCACACGGCATCAGCTGCGGGCCCAGGAGAACCTGCCGTGGCCCTGAACAAGGGTCCCTACTCTAGCTGTGGCGGCCACCTCTGGGCAAAGTATTCTGTAGTATTTGTGGCTTCTCGCGATGCCAGACAGGGACAGTTGTGTCCTGGGGTTGGTGGCCATGTTTGCAGGGCACAGACGTCTAGGCCACAGACCAGCAGCAGACTGCGGTGCAGTGTGGACAGGGCTCACCTCAGCCCATCCCACGTCCCCCAAGCAGCACTCCAGAGGCCAGCACAGCTGCTCCTGGGAAGGTCGTCCCCCTCCCAGAGCAGCTCCATCGTCATCTTGTGGGAGAGTACATTGACAGGATAATTTGAAAGACAACTTATTGAATGCGTAGTCACATTTGTCAAATAAACAGCCAACAGCAGTCTGCTTCCTTTCAGCCCCTGGGCGCTCGCCCACAGGCAGAATGGACCAGGGTTTTCCCTGCTGAAATCCTGGACTTCAGGCGAAAAGTTGGAGCTTGCCACCGGCACAAATTTGAGGAAGAGAAGTTTGTCTTCCAAATGTGTCACCCAGCGTTCCGGAGCTTTCCCTAGGCATCTGTCTGCCTCTCCCCATGCTGCCAAGTCCAGCCCTGGGTCACTCTCCCTTCCGGCCAGGTGAGGGTGCACTGGCCCGGCACACTCCCTGGGTGTGCAGAGGTGTGCATCTGGCACGCCCCTGTGTCACCTGCCCTCCACAACAGGACCCTTCCTGGCCTGGTGCCACAGCCATTGGACAGGCATGTTCCAGGACCGACATGGACCAGAGGCCATGGAACGGGCCCCAGCAGCCCCAGCAGCTCACCCCTGCTGAGGACAGAGCCTCCTGCACCGTGTGCCTGGGGGACAAAGGTGACGCAGGCCTAGTGGGGAGGGATCCTGAGTGCTTCCGAGTGCTGGTGGGTCGTGTGGATGGAGCTGCAGAGGAAAGGACAGGCCCAGCCGGGCAGGAGGGCAAGGTGGGCCACCCACACTCACTCCCAGGCCTTCCACTCACTCCTCTTGGTCCAGTTCCATGAGGCCTTTGACCTTGGCCCTCCCCCGCAGCTCCTGCCAAGTGACCTGTGACCTCCGTCCTGCTGATGGGGTGCCCGGTTCCTGCCCCCACCCTGTGGTGAGGTTGACCCCACCTTGACCTCTGGTGTCCTTGCTTGGTTCCCAGGACTCTGCTCCCTACAGATCCTCTTGGTCAGTTCCTGCCCCCATCCCCACGCCCACTGGCCCAAGGGCTGCCCACAGCCGGCCTGGCCTCTTCTCTGTGGGTCCCACCAGCTAAACAAGCCATGAGTGTGGGTGACATCCTGGTGGCCCTGAATGGGGATTCACACGTCACCTCCCTACTTATCCCCTGGGGCTGGCCCACTCTGTGAGCACATGCCCAGAACCCGCCTCTGGGTCTCTGCAATCCGTGGCTCTGTGCTCAACCCCTCAGCAATGGGGGACCAGATCCCCAGGCACCAGGAGCCTCGGCCCACAGCTCGGGCACCACACCTGAGGAGCTTCCTCGCTGCCAGCCCTGGGCGCTGCTCCCCACTGCAGCTCTGCCCAGCAATGGAGCCAGGCCGTCCCAGCCTTTAGAAATCCACTCGGGCTGCTCCCTTCGGCTCCCAGCTCCTCTGCGCTTCCTTCCCCAGGGACAGCTGGCCTAAGGTCCCCTCCCATCATCTGACCTAACCGCTGCCCTGGGCTGGGCTGCTCAGCAGCTCTCATCTGGAGGACCTGGGCTCCTTGGGGCTTCTTGGACACGCGGGCCACACTCTTGGGGCAGGTGCAGGTGCTGCTGCCGGGCCCTGGAGCACCCTGCTGGCACCCCAGGGCTCGGGACCCCACCCCGCACGCTCTCCTTCTCTTCCTAGGATTCATGGTCCCACAGAACCCTCCATAACATCTCCTCGTAGATTACTCCCCCATCACCCCAGAACACAGGCCGCATAAAGGCACGGTGCTTGTCCTGTCCCTGTCCCCACACCGTCCCCTGCAGAAATGCCTGGCCTATGCCAGGTGCTACGTGTGGAGTGACCTGAGGAGGCTCGGGAGTGTGAAGCCCAGGGTCCTCCAGGGCAGCCGAGTGCTAGGGGGCACCGAGGCCAAGGGTGCTCTGAGGGACGGTGACAGGTGTACCAGGAGAAAGCCAGGTGACAAGGGCTGGTGTCCCAGGCCTGAGTGTCACCCTCAGGAGCAGAGGTGGCCTGAATTAAAGGCATGGCGGTATTTACACCTTGGACCCCTCTGTGCACAGCGAGAGACCCCGACCACAGAGTGTGAGACTCACCCACTGGGGGCTCACTGGAGAAACAGACGGGAAAACAGAGACACCTGACCACTGGCAGGACACAGGGCCGCTGCTCATCCACCCTCCTTTCCTCGTCCACCCGCCCACCCACAGGCTCCGCATTCCACCTGCCCTCCTGCCCTTCCGGCTCCCTTCATTCTTCAAGGCCTGCTCCTCAGTAAAAAGAACTGTCCGGGGGAGCTTCCTGTGTTGCTCCCTGAGGCTGGCCTCAAGGTGGCCCCCAGGGCTGGCCATCCCTCTCCCTCAAAGGAAATAGACAGAACTGGGCCAGTTTCTTGGGAGGACCCTCCCAGGTGTTCCCCAAAAGCTCTGGTCCAGCCTGTGCTGCCCGGAGGGTGAATTGCAATGACCTGTTGTGTTGTTTCCTTCCCAGAGCTACAAGCTCACCAGGAGGGGGCTGCACCCCACTCACTGGACACCAGCACCTCCCTTCGCCTGGGCACCGCAGGACCTCAGGATGTGTTGGATGAATACATAGTGGAAGGTCGATGTGGGTGGGTGGATGGGTGGGTGGATGGATGTAAGGGTGGATGGATGGGTGGGTGGATGGGTGGGTGGATGGATGTAAGGGTGGATGGATGGGTGGGTGGATGGGTGAGTGGACGGATGGGTGGATGGGTGGATGGATGGGGGGTGGATGGATATAAGGGTGGAAAGGTGCATGGGTGGGTGGGTGGATGGATGAGTGGATGGATGGGTGGGTGGATGGGTGGGTGGATGGATATAAGGGTGGACAGGTGCATGGGTGGGTGGGTGGATGGATGAGTGGATGGATGGGTGGGTGGATGGGTGGGTGGATGGATATAAGGGTGGACAGGTGCATGGGTGGGTGGGTGGATGGATGTAAGGGTGGATGGATGGGTGGGTGGATGGGTGAGTGGATGGATGGGTGGATGGATGGGGGGTGGATGGATATAAGGGTGGACAGGTGCATGGGTGGGTGGGTGGGTGGATGGACAGATGGATGAATAGTTTGGATACCACCCTTTAGTGGATCTACAGTTCCTGGACAATGGGTCAGACCAAAGCCAATAGGTGGCATAGCCTTCCCTGGCTAACAGAGGAGACATCTAAGTCTGCAGTGATAGATTTCCCAGGAAGGGGGGATATGGATTACCCTGAAAATTAATGAAACATATGCAAAAAATTAATGATATGAAAAATGGCTTATGAAAGCAGCAAATAGCTTCTATTGACCATATGCTATGCAGTTCTCTGCCTCTTAAATCATAATAAACCCTCACCTGAAACATTCTGTGCCCTCAGCAGGGCCTGACTGTGCCATCCGGCTCCCCCAGCCTCAGCCTGCCCGGGCTAAGTGCTACCTTGAATGAGCAAAGTGGCTGTCCAGATGTGTATTACAACTTTGGACTCTACTAATTCACTGTTCAAGTTAATTCACAGGTGAACCTACACTCACCCAGAATGGGTTTGACAAGGATGACTCGGAAACTCCAATCCAAACACAAAGGCTTCCAGGGGAGGATGAATAAAACTGGCATCGAAGCTTCAAAGGCAGTCTTCAAACATGAGATGTCTCCAGCCTCGCTAGCCGGAGCCGCTCGCGGCCCAGCTTTGCTGAAGAAGGGTTGGTTTGCAGCTGTACAGGTTGCACTAGTGAAGTTCTTATTCCATAGGTGACAGACCTATCCTGGATCATCACCCTGGACACACACACCTCTCCCCTGTCCAGGGCCCGGCCTCCAGCCACCTATGCCTGCAGCTCAGGAGAGCTACCCCTTGGCTGTCTGTGCCCTCTGCCCCCGCCCAGTGCTGGAGTCACAAATCCCATGACAGAGTTGGGCGAAGGGTGCTAGGCAAGAAGGGAGACCACAAGGAACATGGAGCGTCCTCATGCCATGGCATGCCATGGCCATCCTTCAGTGTACTGGATGGATGGATGGATGGATGGATGGATGGATGGATGGACAGATGGATGGATGGACAGACAAACGGATTGGCAGATAGACATACAGATGGATGGATGGATGGATGGATGGATGGATAGGTGGGAGGGTAGGCGGGTGTTGGTGGACGTACAGGCAGATGAGTGGATGGACGGGGAAGAGCACGGTGGGTGATGGTTGGGTGGACAGATGAGGTGACTGTTGCGGTGACCTGCCGTCCTGTTCCCAGAGCCCTCTCCTCAGATCCTTTGGGCACAGATGTGTCGTCTCTGGTTTCTGAAGGCTTCTCCTGTGGCTGCCCTGGAGCTGGGCTGAACTAACAGGGTGACCTCTGGACACCACAGATGAGTGGCCCTGGGGATCCCCGAGGTCTGGAGTTCCTGGGAGCGCCATAATAGTCAAAGGGGGACGTGAGATGAGGAAAAGGGTCTCCCTCCTCCTGAGGATCTTTAAGTCTGGTGCAGGGGATTGCCGGGAGACTCACCCTCACTGCACCCCTGAAACTCGGTCCTTTGCCACAAGGTCTCACTTAGTGCTGAAACCCCCAGCCGGGGACGGCCTGCTCCTGGGGCCTTGATGGAAGTAGCTTGGAGTCTGTGGACAGTGACGCAGAAAGGGAAAACCTCTGACTGTGGAGGGGACGGCAGCTTGGGATAGAGACCACAGGACGTCCCTCGGTGCGGAATTCTGGGGTGGAGAAGACTCTGGGCCTGCGGGGTCCGGGGCTGAGGTCCCCTCGGCACAGCTGTGGGAGGCTTCCGCACGGCCACCAAATGCACGGCCGTTCATGGGGGGCCCGGCAACCCTTCCCTCTCCTTTTGTGAACTCCACTCTTGAGGCCAGGGTCCCTAGGGCTCAAGCCCCCTGCAAGGGTCCCGCTCACAGGAGGTCCTGGGGGGTGCTTTCTGGGGCTGATTGTGGTCTCCTCCGGCCCCCAGACCCTCCCACCACTCACGTGGTCACCAGGCTCTGCCCAGGCCCTGCTAAATAGCGTTCAACAGAGTCCACCTGGCAGCTGCCGCGCCCCCCCTGGCCCTGGCCCTGGCCCCTCCCTGTCTCTGGGGTCCTGAGCAGCCCCCAGCCTGAGGGTTCAGCCGGAGCTTGGTGCTGCTCTCGCTGCCCCAGGACGAAGTGTGGAGGCTGAGCGGGGCCCAAAGCCCCTGGAGACCTGGTGTCATCCGTGTCCCCTGCCCACGGCTTCCTGTTCCACCTGTCCACCCGCCAAACTGCCCAGCGCCGCCCTCCCACAGGCCCAGCTTTGCTCCCTCAGGAGTCGGTCCTGGCCGAGCCAGTCCCTATCTTGGCCTCGTGAGGCTGCACATGGGTGTCCTCAGGTCAGGGGGCAGCTGAGCTTGCTGACAGTTTCCTGCCGCTGCAGGCCCGACACCCTGGCTCCCCTGATTATGCTCCAGTCCCAGTTTTGAGCAGCCAGCTGCAGTGGACTTTTGGAAGACTCTTCTCCTCCATGGCAGCTCCCTTCTTCAAAGCCAGCAGGAGAAATTCCCCTTCTTCCAGAAGGTTCTAGCCTCTCCTTTAGGTTCGCCTCCACCTGATTAGGCCAGGCTCACCCAGGATAAACTCCCTTTTGCTGAATTCAAAACCAATGAACAAGAGACATCAGTTATAGCTGCAAAATCCCCTTCCCTTTCGCCTTCTAATGCAGCATAACCACAGAGTGACATCTCATCTGTTCCCCCCGAGTTCTGATTGTGCTCAGGGGGAAGGGGTTATACAGGACACCAGGACTAGAAGGCAGGAATCTTGGGGGCTGTATTACTCATCTTTCATTATTATAATAAAATACCCAAGGCAGGCAACATTATAAAGAAAAGAGGGTTATTTAGCTCATAACTTGGGGAATTCAAGGGTGTGGTACCGGCACCAGCTCAGCTCTGGTGAGGGCCCTCTTGGCTTCCCCACACCACAGGAGTGAGTGTGTGAGGAAGAAGTCACCTCACACCACAGGAAGCCAGAGAGAGCCCGGGGGTCCCAGGGGGCCCATCCCCTGCTGATCTAAGGACCTCCCTGGGCCCCTCTCTGGAGCTCCACACCCTGTCCACCTCCACACTCTGGGGACAGCCTCCACACCAGCACCCTAGGGGACAGCCCTCTCCGGCCACAGTGAAGGCCCCGTGTCCCTCCTGACCACCACCTCTCAGGCCCTGGCGCAGGAACGTGTGCACGGGGGAGTCCAGCGGCTGCCCTCGCTCCCCGTCCTGCCGGGACGTCGGACTGCAGCTGAGTTCTTCTGGAAGCTTCTCCGGGTTCACCCGATGACCAACCCCTTCTTCAAAGACACCTTCGGAGGCCACCTCTCCTGGCCACGCGGAGTCCATGGCCCTATCCCTGCTCAGGGGTCATGGGGTGGGAGGGGCAGGTGTCCCTGGGGTGTGGACAGGAGCGAGGGTCCCGTGTCCCTGGGAGTCCCTTCCCCTCTCCCGCAGTCAGCTCCGCTCTCTCCTCCCACCGCCTTGGCATCCACCGTGTCCCACCATGGCAGGCGGAAGGTCCCGGGGACGCTGGGACTTTGGGCAGGAATCGGGCAGCTGTTCTGTGCCGCCGCTGTGCAGAGTCGCCGCTGAGAGGCCCACGGCGTCCTTTATTGATTTGTATTGAAATATTCATCGGGAGGGGAAGCATCTATAATAGATACGTCGCCTCTCGGGCAGCCTGCGGGCGGAGATGTGGGTGGCCTCTGTCCCAGACTCGCCATCTCCACTCAGTGAGTAACTCACCTGGAAACCTTTCCCTGCACCCCTGCAGACCAGACCCTGTCCTGTAGAGTCAGGTTCGGTCACTGTCCTTCAGGAGGGAGGAAGGAGAAGGAGGGGTCAGGAGAGAAATTAGTGCTGATTGAATGCCTACTGTGTGCTGGGTACTTTTCACACATTCCCTCACTTAATTCTCCAAACTGCTCATGGCATAAATGGCACCATCATTCATCCTGTACAGATGAAGAGAGCAGGGCTCAGAGAGGTCAAGTACTTTTCCAAAGATCACACAGTCTCTTAATCTGAAGTCCAAGGTCTTTCTACCACGTCATGTTTCCTGAGACCTGAATTGAGAAATCCTAACAAATTTCAAAACTGAGCAAAGGTGGGTGTGTAAGGACAGGCAGTGAACTTGGAGTGCATAACTGGAAGGAAATGAGAGAGACAAACCCAGGGAGTTGCTGATGGAAGAACCTGTGTAGTCCTGGGTCTCTGAGCCCTTCCTCGGTGACAGGTCCTGTGCAGAACCCATTAGCCCATAGAACCCTCGGCCACCCTGCAGGGTGGCTGCCTGCCCAAGCTCCCCAGGTCTGAGTGGCTGAGCTGGGATTTGAACCTGGGCCCTGGGTTGCAATAACTGGGGATTTCCTGGTCCTTGGTGCTCACCAGCTCTGGGGCTTCACCCTCACCCATTCCTCATGGTGAGTCATGGAGGAAGGAGTCCAGGGGGAAGGACACAGCCACAGAGAGGCAGAGCCCACCCCAGGGCCAGGCCAGGGCAGAGCTGGCACGAGGCTCAGAGGGTGGGGACCATGCCACAAGGCTGCTTGCTGAGACTCCCTGCCTGTCTGCTGCCAGGCTGGGCCCGTCTCGCTGCAGGCTGGGCTCAGCACCTCGGGGAGAGGAGGAGGCCTCGCCAAGGGCCAGGGCTGGGGTGCACAGGCCCAGCACACAGCGGGCCTCTGTTCAGGCTTCCTGGGTCAGGGGGCCTTCCCTGCTGCCCGGGACCCTCTTCACCTTCCCTCAACTTTCCCTGCTAAGTCCCAACGCAGGACTCCCTCCGCCGGACACCCAAAGGCCCCTTCCCGGCTCCTGCTGCCCCCACGTCCTACACCAAGCCCCTGGGCCTTAGCCCACCCCCTGACCAGAGCCCGGAGGACGGCCAGACAGATTCACAACTTCATGCACAGACACACTGCCAAATCCCAGGGGATAAACACCACAGCACCTAGGGGGAGCCTGTCCCATGGGCCAGATGGCTTCAGAAAGGAAGGGGCACATGTGCATGCAGAGGGTGGGTCTTCACTTTTTAATTAAGAAAAGGTAGTGCTGGGCATGTCAGTGCTCTCCTGTAATCCCAGCAGCTCAGGAGGCTGGGGCAGGAGGATTGCCCGTTCAAAGCCAGCCTCAGCAAAAGCGAGGTGCTAAGCAACTCAGTGAGACACTGTCTCTAAATAAAATACAAAGTAGGGCTGCGGATGGGGCTCAGTGGTCAGGTGCCCTTGAGTTCAATCCCCGCTACCCAAGAAAGAAAAGAAAAGGTATCAAAGTAAGGAGTGTTCGTGATTCTAAACGTCTGGTCATTTTATAAGGTTTAAGAAGAACAGGAGTCCTCTGCCCCCACCCTGCTCCTCCTCGTCCGCAATGTCCACCCCCAGGGCATCAGCCTTCAACTCTTCAAGCTCTTTCTTCTACTATTTACCATATTTCTATGTAAGGATGACAATTATTTAAATTTAGCGGCTTTATTGGGATGTAATTGACATATGGTGAACTATGACTATTCAGAGTATGTAACTTGGTAAAACCTGGGATACCTGCGTGCACACGGAACTGTGACCAGGTCAAGGTGATGGACATATATACACAGTCCCTCGATTTCCTTCTGCTCCTTTGTGATCCCTCCCTCCTCCCCCCTCCCTCACTGTGACTCCCACCTTGTCCCCATCAAGCAATGATCTCCTCTATGTCACTGTCAACTCATTTGTGTTTTCTAAAATTGCACACAAATGTGATCATGAACATAGACCTTGTTTTCCTTAGCTTCTTTTTTTGCTGGGGTGGGGGGTACCAGGGATTGAACTGAGGGTCCTCAACCACTGAGCCGCATCCCCAGCCCTATTTTGTATTTTATTAGAGACAGTGTCTCACTCATTTGCTTAGTGCCTCACCACAGCTGAGGCTGCCTTTGAACTGGAGATCCTCCTGCCTCAGCCTCCAGAGCTGCCAGGATTACAGAGATATGCCACTATGACAGGCAGCTTCTTTCATTTAACGTATTTACTTTGAGATTCCTTCATGTTGCGGCCTTAATCAGCTCACGCCCTTCAGAGCTGTCTCCTTCCCATTGGGTGGAAGTAACCCTATTACTTCTCTGTTCATTTGATGGCCTCTAGTTTTTGACTATTACAAAGAGAATGCTGTGAACCTGCATGTGCAAGCCTTCCCACGGACACACACTTTGGTCTCTCTTGGGTAAATACCTAGAAGTGCCATAATTCTGTCCTGTGATGGGTGTGCGCATAACTCTTTGAAGAAACTACCAAAGTCTTGCAAATGGTGGAACCACTCTGCCGTGGCACCAGTGCTGGGTAAGGAAGAGGTCAAGTTCCTCCATGCCCTTGCCAACACTTGGTATGCTCGGTCTTTCTGCTTTTAGCCACTTTAATGGGTATACAGTGGCATCTCCTGGTGGCTTTAATTTGCATGTACCTAATGGTGAATGATGCTGAGCACATGTTCGTGTGCTCACTTCCCATCTATATATCTTCTATAGTGAAGTGTCTGTTAGAATCTTTGGCCCATTCCCCCCCCCCATTGGGTTGTTCGTTTTCTTATGATCAACTTTGAAAATTCTTCATGTTTCTTGGAAACGCATCCTTTTTCAGATACATGATTTGCAAACACTTTCCCATAGTTTGAGGCTTATCTTCTCTTTCTCTACAATGTCTTTCAAAGAGCAGAAGTCCTTAATTTTGTTGATGTTCCACTGATCAATTTTTTTCTTTTATGGAACATGATTCTGGCCACTCTTCTAAGACATCTATGACCAACCCAAAGTTACAAAAATTTTCTTTCTTTTTATTTTCTTCTAGAATTCTAGACTTTGAGGTTTCATTATAGTCCTATAATCCATTTTGAGGTCTATAATTAAATTCTGTAATGGAGAGAGGTGTGGATCAAGGTTCATTTTTTATTACATATGGACATTCAATTATTCTTTCATCATTTATCCAGAAGATTGTCCTTGATTGAATTTTCTTTGGACCTTTGTTGACTGCAGGACTCTTCCTTCCCCCACCCCCACTTTATGAATACCGTTCTTATTCCCAAGAAATAGAAACTAGCCCCAGATAAAACCTACCCACCTGGAGACGTGCGGGTCTCTCCTGTTCTCTCACTGAGATAGGAGACAACTTGGCGCCCCTGAGATGGGGACGCACTGGTTTCCCTGCTCCCTCCCTGAGAAGATAAAGGGACATGCTTGTTCCCTGATTCCCCTTTCTGAGAGAGAGGAAGACTGTCTGTCTCTGCTCCCAAGGAACGAAGTTGGCTTCCACAAGATCAGGGATGCTCACTGTGTGAATCAAGACTAAACCCGCCCCTAGCGCATGCCCCTGATTCTAGCCTACAAAAGGTGACATTCAGGGGGGAGTTGCTGCCTCTGCCCCTCTCTTTGTGCAGAGCAGCCTCCTCACCCTCCTGACAACAAACTCACTCCTTCTCCCAGGTGTGTGGGATCAGTCCTGTGCCACTCTTCCTTCAGCTCCCCCTTCTGTCTCATTGATCTGTTTGTCTGTCTGAACACCAGTGACACACTGTATTGATTACTGCATTAAAAACTGTATTGACTAGTTGACATAAGAGGGTGTTAGTTCTCCAGCTTTGCTCTTCATTCCCAAAAATATCTTGGCTCTTCCAGGTTCTCTTCATTTTGGCCAGTTTTAGAATGAGCTTCCCGATTCCTACAGAGGAGTCTGCTTTATAATTGGGGTTGGCACAGAATCAACGGCAATTTAAGGAGAATTGACAGCTTAACAATATTGCATTTTCTGATCCATGAGCATGTTCTCTGCATTTATGTGGGATTTGTTTAATATGCTTTAGCAATGTTTTATGTTTTCAGTGTGCACATCTTGCACAGCTTTTTAAAAACTTATCCTTAAGTATTTCAGATTTTTTTGATGCATGGCCTACTTTATTTCAATCATTCATTGATACTATGTAGGGATACAATTGACTTTGGTAGATTGCTCTTGGAGTGTTTACATAGACAATTATATATAGTCTTTTAATAAAGAGTTTCTTTTTTTTTCTCTCCAATGCAGACACTTTTTAATTGTTTTTCTTGCCTTATCACACTGGCTGGATCTTCTAGAGCAAAATTAAATACAAATGATGAAAGTGAACATATTTTGTTTTTGATTATAGAAGAAAAATAATCAGTATTTCATCATTAAAGTGTAGCTGAAAGGTTTTTAAAAAAATATTTTCCAATTGTCACTGGACCTTTATTTTATTTATTTATATGTGGTGCTGAGAATTGAACCCTGTGCTAGGCAAGCGCTCTCCCATTGAGCCATAACCCCAGACCCTAGTTATAGGTTTTTATACCAGCCCTTATGAAATTGAGAAAGTTTTATTTTATCCACAATTTGCTGTGCATATATGTTTTCAATCAGGAATCAATGTGTGTTTTTTTAATGTCTTGCATGTGTCCATTGAAATATTTACACATATATTAAAAATTGTGTTAATATAGTGAGTTGCATTAGATAATTTTCAAATGTTAAACCAACTTTGCACTCCTGGAGAAAACTCCAATCTCCAAGTATTACCCTTTTCTTTTCATTTATTTCCTCTTTTTAATGGTTCAGTTCTTTCCTGTTTACTTTGGGTTTAATTTTTATTCATAATTTTTTTCTAGATTCTCAAGTTATAAGCTGAGGTCATTGATTTGAGAGCATAATTTCTTTTTTTGTTGTTGTTGTTAAAGAGAGAGAGAGAGAGAGAGAGAGAGAGAGAGAGAGAGAGAGAGAATTTTTAATATTTATTTTTTAGTTTTCAGCGGACACAACATCTTTGTTTGTATGTGGTGCTGAGGATCAAACCCCGGGCTGCACGCATGCCAGGCGAGCACGCTACCGCTTGAGCCACATCCTCAGCCCCTATAATTTCTTTTTGCTATAAATTTTCCATATACTATTTTAGAAGGATCACATTTATTTTCATGTTTTATCTTTTCACTTACATTCATTTAAAAAAATCTTTTTCATTTTCCTTTGATTTCTTCTTTGACTCATGGCTTATTTAGAAGTGTTTATTTAGTTTCCAAATGTTGGGGTTTTTTCCTAGATATTTTTCTTTTAATTCTGATGTAATATCATGTGGTCAGGGAACATATTTTGTGTTTTTAAGTCCTGAGACTTGTTTGAAGACCCTGAAGATGCTCTATCTTGGTAAATGTTTATTGTGAAGAATGTGTGATCTGTTGTTGTTGGGTAGAGTGGCCAAGAAGCGTCCAAAGTTGATTGACATATTTACACAAATCTTAGATGAGCCTTACAGTTTTTACATCTACTTCTGTTATGGAAAGAGGGCATTGAAATTTCTAACTGTAACTGTGGATTTGTGTATTTCTCCTTGTAGTTCAATTAAGTTTTGCCTTATATCTTTAGAAGCTCTGTTATTAGGTACATATATGTTTAAGATTACTAGATCTTCTTCAGAACATGACCCCATTTATCATTATGAATTGAAGTTCTTTGTCTCTGCCAGAACCAGGGCAGCGTTTAGTCTGGGGTTAATTATTCCTCCTATCAAGGCAAAATCAACCTGAGCCATCTATCCGATGTCCCATACATTAACACAGTTTTCCACTCTAACTGGTCAGAGTAGGCCTATTTCCAGTGCTAAAGGAGCTTCAGAAACCATTCCCTTTGATCCTTTAGGGAAGCTGTCTCTGCCCACTTACAGAGCTCTCTGGCATGCACATCTGGATCAGTGCTGTGCAGAAGGGTCAAGGGACATCCTGCAGATCTGCACGCAGGTCTTGCTTCTCCTATCCGCTTCCTTGAGCACCTCAGGTGCCTGGTCTCCCTGGGTTACTTTCCCAACTCAGGGGCTCCATGAGGCTCTGCCTGGGTTCCTTCTCCCTGTGCCCTGGCCTGGTAACTCTCTCCAGGCAGTGAGCAAAGCAATGACAGAACTTGCCTCATTAGATACCCACGACTCGGAGATCAGCATCCTTCATTATTCCATATGCAACATCTTCAAAGCCACCATTTCATCAACTTTGTATGATTTTATCACCACTTCAGGTGCAGTATCTAGCTCCTGTGATTCTAGTTTGCGCTACAAAAGGAAGTCTGCAGACACTTTTTTTTTTTTTTTTGGATGTGTTCATTTTTAGAAATCTGTGCCGGCCACCTGCTCCTCCACCTCCCCTCCTCCCCTTCCCCCTCCTCCCAATATAGATCTGCTTAAAAGAACATTGAATATTCACATTTTATGACTTTGAAAATATCACTCGCAGCTGAGTCAGATGGGTACTGGGACTGATTTCCTTACTCTTACTCTTACATCTTTAACTTGTCAGGAGAGTTAATATTTGCTTTCTTGAAAGGCTGGCTTTCTTGTCTAATGGTTTATTCTTTTAATTTAGAGTTTCAGACTCAAATAACATGAAAGTCAAGAGCCTGGAGGAGGCGGGGGCTGCAAGACCTGGGCTTCGAGGGAAGAGGCTGCTCTGTGTCCTTGGCTGAGCAGAGGGTTGAGCAGGGACTCTGGCTCTGTCACACAGCCCCGGCCTCTGCTCATGCCCCGGCATATTCTGGGATGAAGGGAGGACTTGCAGACTGGGGTCCACAGAGAAGGCAGGAAGTGTGGGTACAGAACACAACCACATTTTCTGGTTCTGCTTTGTAGCTAACATTCTGTGTGACCACAGCGCGTCCCTCCCTCCCTCGGGTGATGTCTCTGGCAAGGCCATGAGACGAGATGATGCAATGGTCCCCTCTAGACCTCCGAGGTCCTGCAGGGATGGAGTCACCATGGAGACCCTTTAGGGCCTGAGAAATGCTCCAAGTGCCTTCCCCATGTCTGCAGGGCCGTCCTGTGTCTAAGAAGGAGCAGTCATGTCCTTGGGATCGTCCACAATCCCATGGAAGGGAGCCCCAAGGAGCAGGCTTCAGACCAGGAGGATGGACAGAGGAAAGGAGGACGCCTCTGCGGGTGATGAGCTCTGTCTCTGGACGTGTCTGAGCAGAGCTGGGCCATCCCCGATGAAGCCCTTCGTTCCCTCTTGTCATTGTCACGCGGAATCCTCACTGGCTGTCATCTGCACTGGCCCCTGGATTGGACTGCCAGCCCCACGAGAGCTGAGACTCTGCAGGGGAGCCCAGTGGTCCTCAAACAGGGCAAGTTCCCTCCCGGGGGACACCGGGAGACACCCTGGGCGTCCAGGACTAAGGAGATGCTATGAGCATCCGGCAGGTTGGAGCCCAGGGTGTTGCCTGGTCGTCGAGGCCCGGGGCAGGGCCCAGGGCAGGGGTTCTCTGGGGGAACGTTGGTAGCGCTGCCGTTGAGGGGCTGGTTCCGCCAGCGACCCCAATGCAGCACTGGACACAGGAGCCGGCACTTGCGAGGTGATGGGTAGAATTGGGAGAATAAGTGACAAAGCTGGGCAGGGACCCCAACTCTACCACAGCCCCCAGGGGGCACTCAGTCCAGAGCACTGCACATCTGCTCAGGCTCCACAGGGCCAGGTGCCCGGCATGGGCCAGGGCATGGCAGGTGGACCCTGTCTTAACCTGGCCCTTCCCTCCGTGGGTTGTGACCCCTCCCATCCAGATGGGACTTGGGCTGGACCTCAGCTCTTCCATGCTCCTTGGCACTAAATATTCCATGGTCAGCCACACGATTCAAGCCGAGGTGTCCTCTGGGCATCTTTGGGCATTGGGATGGCGGTCCCTTGCACCGTGGGCCCATCAGGAGGCCAAAAGGTCAAGGTGAGAGGTCACATTCTTTCCAGGGCCGGAGGGAGGATTCATTTCTCCACCTATTCAGCAAGTATTTATTTAGCACCTCCTGTATGCAAGGCCTAGAAATTGGGAATGCAGCACTGAACCTGACAGATGTAAAACTTCTTGCTCTCATGGAGCTTACACTCTAGAGGGAAAGGGAAGCAAGAAATAATGGCCATGGTCAGTAGATGAAGGAAGTGGTGGACATTATGACATCAAGAGAGAAAGCAGTAGCCCAAGCCGGGCAGGGTCCAGGGTATGAGGAGCCAGTGGGGTGGGGGGAATTTAAGGGTTGTATGCAGAGGAGCCCTTGTTGGGGAGGTGCCATCTGACCGGAGGCTATCTGGAGAGGAGGGTCCAGGCAGAGGGAAGGATCAGTGCAAAGGCCCTAGTGAGAAAATGATCCTGGGTTGCTAGAGGACCACAAGGAGGCCCTGTGGCTGGGCAGAGTGAGAGAGGTAGGTGGCAGGGGGACAGAAGATGAGGCTGAAAGGTGACAGGAACATGTCACTGGGGCCTGCTGGACACCCCTGACATGGATACTGCCATGAGGAGCCACAGAAGGCAGGACTCGGGGCCTCCTTCTTTTCCTTTTGCATCTGGATCCACTCAGCACAGTCCCGAGGCCTGCACGTGCCCAGTTGTGCTGTCTCAGCTCTGGAGGCCAGGAGGCCAGTGCCGGGCTCAAGGCTGGGGCTGCTGGGCTGGTTCCTGGGCTTTTCCAGCTGCCTGGGTCACTCACGGCTCTGGGCTTGTGGCCCCCCACAGCCCTCTGTCTCTTCTTCCCAGTTCAGCTCACACTCCACCTTCATCTGCTTCTGAAACCTGCTCCGCCATCTCTCCCTTATAAAGACACATGTGATGTCCTTGGGCCTGAAATAACCGGGCAGCTCTCCTGCCTCGGGGCCTTCCTCCCACACCCGAGAAGCCCCTTTGCTCCACAAGGAACGGATGTATCACAGGGTCCCGGGCATAGGACGTGCCCACCTTAGGGAAGCTATTCTTCAGCTCCTCGCAGGATCAGGAAGAGAACAGAGACACTCAGGGGCCAGAGGCACAGCCCAGTGGCCAGGACCAGCCATGAAGCCATGGGCAGACTCCACCCTGGGGTAATGCCTCCCCCCCCCCAGGGTCCTCCTCAGTGTCCAGGACCCTTCAGAGGTACACATCCTGGGGAAAGGACACATGGATCTGTTCATGATGATAATCCCTATGTGACCTCAGGCCACTTTCTTTCACCAAACCTCAGTTTCTGCTCCGACATACAGCAATAATGAACCCTGCCCTGCCTTCAAGACACTTTTTAAATCAGAGGATCTGTTCCCCATAACCTCCTGCCCGTCTCCTCTCCCTGTATCTTCTTAGCAGTACTTACCCCAGGACCTTTGCATTGGCTGTTCTGCCTTGGATATTCTTTCTCAGACACTGAAATGACTAGCCTCTCATTTTTTTCCATTTCTTTGCTCAAATGTCCACTTTTCATAGAAACTGTCCCCACCAACACCACACCAGCTCACTCTATCCTCTGGTTTTGCTTGGTTTTCCATATCGCCTACTTGTTTGCTATCAGACAAGGTCTTGGGAGGAAGCAGAGGGCATAGTAGGCTGAGATTCTGAACACGGAATAGGGATTATTTGCAGCGCCAAGGGCAGAGTTTTAGAGATGAGCAAGAGAGCAGAAAGATGAGCCACACAGCAGAAAGTGATTCCTATTCTTAGGACTGCAGAGAGCAGGATGGGGGAAGTGGTATCAGAGCCCAGAGAGAGCGGAGGTGTGGTGTGGTGGGGTCCTGGCAGAGCCGGAACCACTGTGCCAAAGCAGGAGAGCAGCAGCCCTGACCTCTTTCTCCTCTGATGAACCAGTGCATATGGCGGAACTCATCAGAAGTCCGTGAGGGATGCCCTCTGCGGGACTCCTAGGCATGGAGCAAGGCAGAGGGGGCTCCAGCAGCAGGGGGCTTGGTGCCCATGGTCTGCTTAATTTTTGAAAAATCTGTTTGCCCATCCAGCGTGGAATACCCATGAGGACAAGATCTTGTGTCTTAGGAGAATGACCGTGTCCCCAAGCACCTTGACATCGCCTGGGTGCTGGAAGGAGCCCCATAAGTGGTTGCTAATGAACACAGGAAGCAAAAACAAATAAAAAACAAAACCCTAATGTGCTATGAGCAAGACAGCGCTGTGTCTCTGCAGGAAGGGTCGTCATTTGGCTCTGCTCCTTCTTTCCAGGTGACTTTGAAACAGCATAAGTGAATTAAGGGATCCATCCTGGCCCTGGCTCCCCCTGCCTCTGCCCATTTCCCGGCTACACCTCACCCCGATTCAGGTCAGGTTCCAGGAGACCCATGCTTGCCCCAGGCTGCAAAACACAGATTAGAGGAGAGGAAGGGAAAGTCCAAGCCCTGTGCCCCTGTCTTACAAAGGGGACCATGTGCCCCAGTGAGCTGTGCTTTCTCGGGGTCCCAGGGGATCATTCCTCGGAGTCCCCTCTTGATTCTGGCAGGGGTGCTTTCTTGAGGACCTGGGATGCCTTTTAGCTGACACCAAAATTTGCCCAGGACAACTGCAGGGTGGCCAGTTAGTCCTGGGGTCAGGGGGCCTGAGTTAAAGCCCCAGAGCCTCCTCTTGCCAGCTATGTCACCTGTCCTTGTCACAAACCCAATCCCGCCCTTCTCCGTGGTTGCTCTAAGCATTAAATAACCTGAAACTCCCGCCAAGTGCCGCGCACACAGTAGGCGCCCCCAGAGGGCTTCCTTTCTCTGGCTTCTCCTCTCAGGAGTCCTGGGAGACCCCTTCTTCCCCGAAGCAGGGACAGTCGCCAGAAAAGCCAGCCCATCCTCTCCCGGGATCAGCCTCCGCGCGTTTGAAAACTTCCAAGGCAGGAAGACTTATGTCCCCAGGCCGGCTCTGTCGCCGGCGCGCCATGAAAGGCCCTCCACCTTTCCCCCACGGGCCCGTCGCCGTCTTAAGAAGCCCCGGCTCCTCGGCAGAGCCGCGCGTCTCCGCCAGGAAAGGAGGGAGCAGAGGGGCGCGCTAATGGGGGACGCGGCGCAGCGCTGGAGACACGCGGATGAAAGGCGCGAGCGCGGCGGCGCGGCTCTTGTTTGGAGAAGAAGGGGCCGGGGCCGCTTTATAGCCGCCGCTTTGAGAGCAGCAGCGCTGGGATTTCATGGCCGAGGTTCCGCGCGGAAATCAATCAGCGGGGCCGCTGTTTGGAGAGGCAGCAAGAAAGGCCACTAACGAGGCCAGATTGCAACAGTTCTGCGAGCCGCCACCGCGCTCACCTTACACGGCGGCCGCGCTGCTAAATAATACATCACAGCGCGGCGGCGCGGGCTGCCGAGCGGCGCCATCAATTAGTCACCGCTCCAGCAGCCATCGCCGGGCCACGCCGCGAACAGGTGCCCGCGCGGGGAGGCCGCTTCCCCGCCGCCCGGCCGAGGAGCGGGCAGCCTTCGGGGGCCGCGGCCCGCGCCACGCAAGAGCGTTTTGCCCGACTCCAGGGCTGGGAGCAATTACAGGCGGCCCGCGGGCAGGCGCGTGCGCGCCCGAGGGCCTGCGCCGCTGCAGCAGGCGCCAGTGTGAGGGCGGGTTCGAGGCATGTGTGTGTGCACGTGCGTCTGTGATGCCAGTGTGTGTGCCTACGCGTGCACGTGAGCTTCATTTGTATGCACACCCGGTTTCCTTGTGGGCATGCGTACTAGGATAGGCACGCATGTGTGTGTAAACGGGGCACGTGTACTTAGGTCCAGTTATGTGTATGTGTGTGTGTGTGTGTGTGAGCGTGCCAAGAGAGATGCGCAGGGTTACTCCCACACACGTGTGCATCCCTCCGTGATGCTTAGGTCCATGCAAGAACGGTGCATGTGTGGGTATGTGTGAGGTCACTTACGTGTGTGGGCAGGCCCTGCAGTGTGTGTGTTACACGTGGAGGACATGTGCACGAGCAAATATGTGTGGTTATGTCTGCAGCATATGCAGACAGGCGTATGAACACAACAGGGTGTGTGTACGCTCGTTCCTTCCTGTGTTTTGTGCGTGTGTATGCGTGCACATACGATGTGTGTGGAGGGCTTATGAGGGGCACAAATGTAGAAATGCGATATGTGCACACATGAGCATGCATGTCATTAGACATCTATGTTGCACATGCGTTCATATATGCGATGCATGCGCTTGAGCGGATGTGACTCCATATCTGTGGAATTTTAAAGGCTTATGGTGTGGATACATGTACATGTACCAATGTGCTCACGCACGTGTGTGGAAATACATAAAGGGAGGGACCGGGGTTGTTGAAACTTGGGATCTTAGAGGCCTGGGATGTCCGAGGAGGGGCCTCTCACCTGGCTGGCACTGGTGTCTCAGGGGATGATGGAGGGCTCCATAAATCAAGGACCCACGGGGCCAGAGAGGGGGTCCTGGGGCTGGAGTTGGCGCCTCGGAGGAAGCACAGTGAGGCTTGTTCCACAAGAATTGGAAAAACTGCAAACAGGGTTCCAGGGCGCCCGCAGGGGTGCTGCTCCCAGGCCCTCAGGCAGCAGGAAGTAGTCAGAAGGGGCAGGTCCCTCCTCCCGCCCAGGCCTCTCTCTCTGGGACCCTGTTCCGGAGCCTAACAAGGAACCAGAGTGGTTTGCAGAGCGCCAGCCCCGCGCAGCCGACTGCGCCTGGAAGGGCAGGCAGGAGCCTGGAAGGGCAGGCAGGAGCCCTGGAGCAAGCTTGAGCCCTCGCAGTCCTGCCCCCTGGCTTCCCCCGCCGAGGTCCATCATCTGAACCTGAACTTGTGCATGCTCAAGACGACCCTGGGTTTCTGGCTAACTCTATTCCTAGAAATAAAAAGGCGGTCCCTTCTCCCCAGGCGCCCACAGGCAGTATTCCCTTCTGCCCTTCTCACTGGGGTGTATCCATCTCCAGGAGGTCCAGCCAGGGCCACTGTGGGAACAGCAAATCCACATTGACCTTCTTTTTTTTAATATTTATTTTTTAGTTGTAGTTGGACACAATATCTTCATTGTATTTGTTTTTATGTGATGCTGAGGATGGAACTCAGGGCCTCCCACATGCTAGGCCAGCCCTCTACTGCTGAGCCACAACTCCAGCCCCCACATTGACCTTGCTGGGGACAGTCCCACAAGGAAAAGCCAACTCTGTACCTCCAGGCCAAACGTGCGGGCTGTCAAGGTGGCAGGAGTCCAGGCCCCACAGGGTTGCCCGGCCACTTCCCCACTCTGACCCTCAGGTTTTCATCGGTCAAGGATCCCCATGGCAGCGAGATCCCAAGGAGGCATCAGCCTGCAAGAAAGGCTTGTGGGGGGGCAGGACAGCGGCCCTAGAGCCAGACGTCCTATCCATGCCGCCAAACTCTGACTTCAAGGGCTCTGACTTAGAACAGACTTGGAGAAGGTCACCAAGGACCCCAGGGCTGTGAGCTAGACGCCTGGAAGGCATGGACACTGGCTCTTCCCATGGGGCTGAGGAAGGCCTCCTGCCACATCCTCACAGTGGGGCTCAGATGCAGAAAGGCACTCGGAAGGCGGAGGGAGTGTCCCCTTGCCACCTTCCTGCCTCAGCCTCTGTCTGTGCCCAGCCTCATTCTTTTTTTTTTTTTTTTTGTTTTCTTTCTTTTTTTTTGGTGGGGGGGATAACCAGGAATTGAACCCTGGGGTACTTAACCACTGAGCCACATCCCCAGCCTTTTTTATTTTGAAACAGGATCTTGCCAGGTTACTGAGGGTCTTGCTAATTTGCTGGGCACTTCAGTGCACGCCTGTAATCCCAGCGGCTCAGGAGGCTGGGGCAGGAGGATGCGAATTCAAAGCCAGCCTCAGCAATTTAGCGAGGTCCTAAGCAACTTAGCAAAACTCTGTCTCTAAATAAAATCTAAATAGGACTGGGGATGTGGCTCAGTGGTTGAGTACCCCTGGGTTCAATCCCTGGTCCCAAAAATTAAAAAATAAAAGCAGGAAAAAAATAGGTCATGTTGCGGATGAGCTATTTCAGGTACTTCCCATGCACCAACTCAAGTGGGATCATCAGTAGCCCCATTTTCGAGGTGGGAAACCTGAGGCTCAGAGAGGTTAAGTAACTTCCTAAGGGTCACAGCTCCCAGGGGTTAGAACTGAGCTCCAGCAGGCTCTACCCACTGTGCCCTCCAGCCTGTCTGATGGAATAGCCTCGGAGCCTTGCAAGGAGTTCTCAAGGACGCAGCCATCATTATAGTCTGGGAATTAGAACAGGGCTCTGGATTATTGTGAGAAGTCACTGTCAGCTGTTCACAGCAGGGGCCAGGCCCCATCCTTCCCCAGGCCAACCCCTGGGTCTGTAGGAACCTGAGGCCCTGATGCCCAGCCCTCCTCCCCGGGCTCCCCTCCCACCCACCCCCACCCCGCTGGGCAGCTGGAGGGCTGCGGCTGCCAGGTGTTTAATTGGTCCAAGCCCTTGCTCAGCCCTGGCTGGGCAGGATCAGCTTCCCGTCTGGGGCCCGCCTGTCGGGCTCCCTGTAGGTGGCTTTGGAGAGAGACGTGAGAGTCTAAGGTTGGAAAGCACGTTTCTCCCTTCTGCGTGCAGATAAAATGACAAGGGGCCAAGAGGTCTTCCTCTGGATGAAGGCCCCAGGCTGCATGGGGGTGTATGGACGTGACTCATTTGCAGCCAGGTTCTGGGGCCTGTGTGGATGCTCCTAATCCGTGGGCCTCTGTCCCCTCATGCCAACAACCACAGTGAGCCTCAGAGGGTGGCAGGGCCTGGGTGAGAGTGATACCCCACGGCCCTGGCTGGCCACAGGGATTCCAGGACTCTGGGCAGTTTCCAGTGCAGTCAGAGGAGCAGGTGTGTTCATTAGTCCAGGCCCTCCAGGCTACGCAGAGCTCTAGGCAAGTGTGTTGTTTTATAATTTTGTGCTGAGTTCCTCCATTGTTTTGACAAATGGCCTCAGGGATTATCAGTGGTATTGTTAGTGACAACCCGGCTTTGACTCCAGGTTTCACCATGGACAGACTGTGTGACATTTGGCAAGTGACTTGACCTCTCTGTGCCTTCATTTTCCTATTTATAAGACAGGGATGAAAATATCTATTTCGTAGATTACCATAAGGAGTAAATATGTTATTCCATGTTGAGTTCCCAGTGACCGTGCAGAGTAAATACTCAAGACCCTGCATTGTCATTATTTGTAGTATCTTCACACTATGCTCTGATACAGGGCCATTTAGCAGAAGTGTGGTGTTATGATATATTTCCTTCGGTGGGTTGGGGGTTTGTGGTAGCACCGTGCTGGTTTAGCATTTGCTATTGGTCCCATGAGATGAGGTCGCACGGTGGAGCTTGCTGGACTCAGGGTTTTTCGTCCTAGGGGATGGTCAGTCATGACTGCCTGGCAGCATTCAGAGCAGGAGTATGTAGCCTCTTTGAGGCCAAGAGGAACAAGCACGTGATTGACTAGTGGTGTCAGCTACAGGCACCGGGAGGTGAGAGTGGCTTCACTTGATTTGCCCCAAGGTGGGACAATGACAAGATGGGTGCAGGGGATGTTCTTGGGAGGCGAGGCCCTGAGGCCCAGTGAGAGCCTGGGGGACAGGAATCCAGAGAAGAGGTGGGCTGCTCTGGGGGCCTGCAGGAGGCTGGGGCACTGCCCTGGAATCCTCACCCCACCCCGCCGGCAGGAAGCTGGGGTGTTCAGCCACCACTGTGGCTGCTCCAGGGTGGGGGTGCGCTGTGCCACCAGCTCCTTGGCTCCTGCGCCTGTCCCAGCATGGCCTGAGGGGCCCCACAGCCACCAAATTGCCCTGGAGCAGAGATGCAGAGCCTGGAGAAAGGCCAGGGGTCTGCAGGGGCTGTGGGCAGGCTGGGCTCTGGCCTAGGGCCTGGCACAGAGGCTGCCTAGAGAGGTGGGAGGAACTGGCCCCGCCCCTTCCCCCGACCCTGCCTCCTCTCACCCCCCCTCCCTCCTAGGCCCTGCCTCTCCTGGGGCCCCATCTCCCTCCTCGGCCCCGCCTCCTCCTCGTCCCCGCCTCCATCCCTGGGCCCCGCCTCCTCCCTGGCCCCGCTCCCTCTGGGTGATGAACCTTTTTTTAGTGGTGGGTCCTGGGGATTGAACTTAGGGGCACCCAACCACTGAACCACATCCCCAGCCCTATTTTGTGTTTTATTTAGAGACAGGGTCTCCCTGAGTTGCTTAGGGCCTCACTTTTGCTGAGGCTGGCTTTGAACTCTCAATCCTCCTGCCTCAGCCTCCAGAGCCACTGGGATCACAGGCCTGCGGCAGGCGCCGGGGGCCTCACCCTCCTCCTTTATTCTTCCCTGAACTCCTTCCTTGTCCTTCTGCACCCAGCTCTGTGCATCTGTGACCCTCTGGCCATGCGCTGGGAACGAGGGACAACACGTAGTTATGAGCGCCTGTCTGCCCAGTACCAGAGACGGCAGAGACTCTGTCCCCAGAGGGCGCAGAAGACACCCAAAGCCGTTAATAAGTGGTTCCAAGTGGCTCCTTTTCAGCCACTTTCATTTCTGAAAGCAGCGCCCAGTGCTGAGCAGGGCCAGCAATTAGAGACCCAGTCGCTGCACTTGGGATGGGCAGCCCCCGGAAAAAGTAAACTTATTAACAGAGACGGTCTCTCAGAGCATGAAATTCACAAAAGCTCCATGCCAGGGAGCACTAATGACAGGCCACTGTCTTGATGTTTAATTCAGACACGCAGCTAAAGCTAGAGCTCTTCCGCCGGAGCGGAAGGGGGGCGGGAACTTTTCTTCCTAATAATTTACTTACATTGAATTTTATATGGGAAATTAATTTTCCTGGACTAAAACCAAGACATCACTCAGAAGTAAGGAGTCACCTTGGCTGGGTCTGCCACTGTCTCCTAGGCCTGGGAGATCCTATTTGGTGGGTGCTGGGTGAAGGTCCCAGGGGTAGAGGGAAGGACAGGTCTTTGGGGGCCACATTCGTTTTTGTCTTGTGCTCCAAGCCACAAAAATTGAGCAGCTGGTGTGAGTGAGTCACCCAAATTGATCATACGGTTTCATGAACCCTGAGCCTGGGAAGGGGCAGCCGTATCTTCTGCTGAGGTCCTCACCTGAGACCTCTATCAATAGGTTAACCAGGGTTGGGTCTCATTTGATCTGCAGGGTCCTTTGCAAAGCTCATTTAGGTTGTTGTGGGACTAAAGTTCCTGTAGAACTCAAGGGGACTTTCGTCTTCCTAGAAGCCAGCAGGAGAAATGTCTCTTGCACCTCTATCCCCACTTAATTAGGCCAGGCCCACCCTAGATAATCTCCCTTTGGCTAACTCAAAGTCATCCAATTGGTTATCTAATTATAAGAATAAAATCTCAGGTTTTTTTTTTTTTTCCATATTCCAAAGGAGGAAGATGGACAGGGTGTGTATACCAGTGGGGACAGGAATCTTGGGGACCATCTTTGAATTCTCTGAACCACAAACAGGACAGCTGGATCCTGAACTTGCACCACGACTGAGACTTGAACAAGCTATTTCATGCTGCTTGGCCTCCGTGTTTCCATCTGTAAAATAGGTTAGCAATCTACTCCTCCTCAGGGGGGTACTGGCTGGCCATTGAATTCAGGGGGACTTGGCCACTGAGCCACATCGCCAGCCCTATTTTGTAATTTATTTCAAAACAGGGTCTCACTGAGTGGTGCTGGCTTTGAACTTGCAATCCTCCTGCCTCGGTCTCCTCAGCCGCTAGGATGACAGGCTTGTGTCACTGTGCTCAGCCAGAAGCTTCTGAAATGATTAGCTTGATTAGGAATTCGAGTCATCCAAAATGGGTCTAAAATCTTTAGAAATAATGTATGCTTACCTATTTAAAGCATTTAATTTAAACAGAGAGGTGAATGGGCATGCCTTGATCTTTTCACAAGGGACCACAGAATTTCTTAGAGTTTATCCCTCTGCCTTCTTGCGTGAAGGAAGCCACAGTGTTCCCCTATGATGTCCAGCCCTGCCCGGTCCCCTGAGACCTCTTGCACATGCAGAACAACGTGGAAGCCGATTTTGCCTGTTTATCTGCCCTTGGGTCCTTCGTTTGTTCCTTTCCAATTTGACAACACATTTTCTTTCCAAATTTGCCTTTACTATGACTTACCTGGAACCTGCCACCTTGGCTTTTCGGCCTCTTTCATTGGTGTGTGTGATGCTTGACGTATTTGTGCGATGACAGTGACGAAAACAACTGGCACATCAGTACGTTTGTGAAGAAACTCAGCCACAGTGGTCTGGCCTTGCCCAGCTCCACCCGAGCCGCTGGGGGAGCGTCCAGCCGGACTCTGAACGAGACTCGCTGCCGGAGGGCAAAGCGAGGTATGAACCTGAAGGACTCTCCTGCTGTCCCCAGGGCTCCTGTGCATTAGATTCCTGGAGGTCAGACCCTCTGCTGGACATCAGGGGTGGGTAAGTCCCCCAGGGGAGGAGAGGCCACCCTGGGGGTCTCCTTGGGCTCCTCCAGCCAGGGTGGGCCTCTGGCAATTGTAGGAGAAGCTGCTTACGGACACAAACCAGAGCCGAGTCCCTGATCCGGCAAAAAGCTCTTGGTTGTTCAGATCCGAGGGAGGGAGGGCCCCTTGGCCAGCCTCCACCTGCCCCGCCGTCCCTGGTAGCTCTGGGGGACCCTAACCAGGCGAGGAGAGCCAAAAGTCAAAGTCTAGCAACAGAGACGAGAACGAGGAGGAGGAGGACAGCAGCTACCACTGTTATTATTATTTGTCCCCTTACAATGACGTCTGGATGTGGAGCACATCCCAGGCTACGTGTTTTGTACTCCTGGGTCTTCGCCTTACCTTAGAAGGTCAATGTGGTTGTCCCCACTGTACAGATGAAGAAACCAAGGCACTAAGAGATTTGCTAAGATTTGCCGAGCAATAAAAACAGTGAAGCTGAGATTCAAACCAAGATCTCTGTGACCCTGAAGCCGTTACTCTTCACCCTACAGAATCATATCTTAGATCTTTTGGGGATCGAGTACCAGAAATTGAACTCAGAGGCATGCTACCACTGGGCCCCATCCCCAGCCCTATTTTGTATTTATTTAGGGACAGGGTCTCACTGAGTTGCCTGATGCCTTGCCAATCCTTGTCCAAAGGCCGCTGGGACCCCTCCCTGGGAGAACTCCTGCCTGTCCCAGGGGTCACCCCAGATGGGATCCCAGGGCGTGGGTTAGAGAGGGCCAGCAGGCCGAGTCTGCCCGGGGGCTTTAGCTGTGCTCTGTCTCGTTCCACCCAGCTGACTCTAAGGCACAGTGGAATTGAGACCCCAGAGCAGGAGAAGAGCTTTCCCCAGCGTAAGGAAGCCCATGCCCCATTCCAAGCTGCCCAGGGCAGGAGAGCCCGCCCCAGAGCTCCCAGGGTGGAGCCATGGCCATGGGCCCCGACCTAGGAGGGCCACTGGCAGGATGAGAGGGGTGGGGACAGGTGGAGCGTAGCAGCCTCCAACTCAGAGGGTCTCTGCTGCAGCAAGGGGGTGGAGCCTAGAGGACAGAGGGCAGGAGGTCACAGCCACACGGAGGCCAGATCCAGGCCCCACAGTCTTCCCCTTCAGGGGAAGGGGTGGCCGTCAGCTCTGTCACCGCTCAGCTGGCTCAACAGGACAGGACCCTATAGGGCATGCGCACATGACCCTGTGGTTATGAGGACCCTGCGGAGCTCGTGATCAAGGGTCCAGTTTACAGATGGGAAGACTAAGTCCCAGAGGTGCTGGAACTCACAGCCAAGGTCTCCAAGGATTTGAACCCAGCAGTCAGATACTTTGCCTTTCTGCTCGACCAGCTGCTTCTGCTCAGATGCACACACACACACACACACACACACACACACACACACACACACACGTGTATATGTGTGTGCTCCGTAGTGGAGCACGGGATTCCTCTGCACAGAAATAGGAGCGCCTGTGTGTTTGCCGGTTTTCCTCTGCCACGCCCTCGTTCTCTGTGCTGTCTGGTCATGTGCACGTCCCGGCCAAGGGCTGCTCGGTTCTAACCCTCCTCCAAGATCCTCGGGTAGCCCCATCTGCCAGCCAAGCTTCACGGTTCCAGGGGGTGCGCTGCAGGGGGACACCTGTGCCAGCCTCTGAGGAGTCCTCCGTCCACCTTGTCTGCAAGGGACGCCCCAGGAGAAACTTCTCGATACACAAAGGGCCAGAAGACCCTGTGTCTTTTCACTGGAAGGCCACTGGTGGGGGGGGGTAGGGAGGAGGTGCAGATCGGTGGCATGGCCCCCATCTGCTCAGACTGAGAAGGGGTCGCCTTCCTCTCCCCTCCACTTGCACAAAGATGTGGCTCTGAGGTTCATACTCACAACCACCAGCATCCAGTAAGCCTGGGCAAGCGGGGACAGGGTGTGTCCAGACGGCATTGTCCCCATTGCACAGAAGGAGAAACTGAGGCCCTGGCGATCCCTAAAAGCTACTCAGTGACCTGGAAGTGGCAGAGGCAGGAATCAACTCAGAGAAAGAGAAACTCAGTGGGAAATTCTTGCGTTCCACCCACGGGTCCTCAGAGCAAACGGACTCCATCCTGAGGGTCTGTGCTGGGGCCCGGTGGCAGGGTGTGGTTCAGAGGGAGAGCACTGGCCCAGCAAGCGGGGTCCGTCCCCAACACTGCAAAACAAAAAACCAATTCTTTTGCTCATGGAATCCCACCCCGGCTCTAGGATGGACACGGTTGGGAGACGGCAGAGACGGGCCAGGGGGAAGCTAGAGGTGTCCAGGTGTGTTACACAGGACCTGGCTGGACGTTCGGGGACCCCAGCCCAACTTTCAAATGGCCTTGCTCAACAGTGGCTCCCTGCACCTCGAATTTCCAGTGCCTGAGATGGAATGCTCCGCTCCGATGCCTTGGCCCTGTGCAGTCATCTCACCACCTGATCCGCACCTCTGCCTCTGATGGATTTACAAGGCTGGGGTTTGGCCCTGATTCCTCTGTGCCTTTCTGTGTGTTGCTCCATGCGGATGTCTTAATACGCCAGCTGAGACTTCTTAAATCCACATTGAAACAACTGTTGGGTTTTTATACCGTTGTAAAACTCTTTGTAGGGTATTCATAGAAAATGTTTTATTAATTGCCATATGTTTATTGATTTCTCTTTCATGTCGGTTCTTTTGTTCTTTCTTTGTAGTGGCAAAAGATCTCTCTGTATCATCATTTGCAAGTTATCTAAAATGTCAAAGGTGTTCTTTTGAAGTTTATTAGAGATCACATACCATGAGGCCCGGACGCAGGGTATTTCCAGCAAGGGGGGAAATTCCCACATGGACTTTCAAAGCTCACAAAAGAATTGAGATCATATTGGTTTAAAACAAGACACACACACAAAACCCCAATTTATCATTTTTTACAATTTTTTTTGAGTGGTGGGGGTGGGTATCCCAAAAAAAATTCAGCCAGGAGAAATGATCCAATGTGTTGGCCTATTTATGTTGGGGGGGGGGCTCCCTCTCCATCTTGCAATCTCCTAACAGTTCAAGTTATTCAATTTCTCCCCAACTTTCACCCAGACCTTGCAAACCCGGCATCAGGGTGCCCCTTCCGTTACCCTAAGAAAGGGGGGTAATCAAGCCCCCTTTTGTGAGGAGACAATAGTGTGTCTGCACCTCAGTGTCACAGAGCCTGGTAGGGACCCAGCAAGGGGTCTGCAGGGAGCATCTGTTCCCACAGAGCACAGGGCCCCAGGTACCTGGGCTCTGCCCCCTGGGACCCTGAGGGGATAAGGATTGGGGGAAGACCAGTAAAAAGGGAAAAAAATGTTAATAGTGCAATTCCCCAAGTTTTAAGTGAGCTATTGATGTCTAAGTCAGCAGAACATTTTCTTTTGAAAATCCGAAAGTCATTTTTTTAAAAGCCTAACCAGTAAAAAAACTCGCACTTTGATCTAGACGGGGTTCAAATGAGATCCATGCACACTTATCACAGACTCATGGCATGAGGAAGTCTCCTGCACTCTTCCCCTCCCTCAGGGAGGGAGGGGCAGGATCCCCAAGCTGGTTCCAACCAGGCTCCAACAGAGTCACAGGGATGCCCTTGGGCTGCTCCCTGACTCTTGGGAAGCCTCATCAGGAGTCCTGGCTGACCTCAGCCTCCACTGAGACCTAGCAGGATGGTGGCTGCCTCCTCCACCTCTGGGAGATCCACCAGGCCCCTCTGGGTGCTCAGCCTCCTGCTGTCTGGGAAGCCGTGGAGGGGCACAGAGGAGCGCTCAGGTTGCAGGCTGCGTGTTTTGCATCTAACCTCAACCAGCTGTGCCTTCCTCTGAGCCTGGGCAACTGGCCCTGGAGCTGGAATCTGGCAAGAAGAGGCCGAGGGGGAAGAGGGCCTGGGGCCCATGATAGCTCTGCAGGAGAGGGGGAGAGGAAGACTGGGTGGAGGAAAGGGAGGCTGGGAGCCGGGCTGGAGGCTCCCAGAGACGTGCTGGGGGAGGCCCAGCGGAGGCTCCTGCAGTCAAGCCGACCTCAGGCCTCTGCAACCCGCAGGGCCTGCGCCTGCTCTTCCACCTGCAACCCTGGGCCTCGCTCCCCGTTCTGCCAGCAGCATGCTTCATGCTCCTGAGCGCTTTCCATCCTGGGTTGGAGCCTCGGTTTCCTCATCTATGAGATGGAAACAGGCCTAGGATTGGCAGAAGGTGGCGATCAAAGTGCACCCAGGACACAAAATCTAAGGAGACACTTTGAGGACTCCTGCAAGTTCAGAGGCAGCTCCTGACAGTGAGTGCCTCCATCCTAGTCTCAGCCCTAAGTGAAGGGCCACGTTCCTGAGATTTGTGAAAATCTGATGGGCCAACTGCTCACAGTGCTGCTGCTGCTGTGTGTGTGTGTGTGAGTGTGTGTGTGAGAGAGAGAGAGAGAGAGTGTGTGTTTTTTTTTGTGTGTGTGTGAGTGTGTGTGTGTGTGTGTGTGTGTGTGTGTGTGTATGTGTGTGGCATTCCAGGAAGGGGTTGTCCAGGCTCTGGAGCCAGATCCTGGCCCTACTGCTTTTCACCTGTGTGACTTGATCAAGTTACTAACCCTCTCTGATCCCCAGTTTCTTTGTGGAAAAGAGGAAGTATTCTTTTTTGTGAGTTTATAATGAAGCTCAAATAAGCTATTGGAGGTGATGGGCTAAGCTAGAGCCTGTGACACAGTGAGGCCATAGTAAGTGCTTGCTGTTATTACTGGCTGCTGTGGAGACCTCCCATGTCACCTCTGATCTCTTCTGTTCTTGCCACAAAAAGTGCTCCTACCCCTGTTCCATGTGTTGGCTCAAGACCCTTTGCCCTCCTCCTCTGGGCAGGATGAATGGGACCGAGCTACCTCTGCCCAAGAGGCCCAGGAAAAGGCAGGTGAAAGGACCCTGGGGAGGTTGCTGCCCCCCCCCCAGGTCTCAAGTACCTTGGGCGCCCCGGAGGGAAGAGCACCTGAACCTAATTTTGTGCCCTCCCTCCCCCATTGTCCACCGACTGCACACAAATTTCTCTTCTCCTTCCCCAGAGCCGAGAGCTGCAGGGGACCCAGGAAAGACCACCGTGCTCTGCCCATTCAGCCTCAACTGACCAGGTCCTGTGCTGGCTCTGCTGACCCTGTGATGCCCCTGTCTGTCCCCAGGGTGGAGGGGACAGTGGGAAAAACCCTCCTGGTGGCACCTGGGGCATGCCTTGTGGTGGGTGCAGGTGATAGAGGTGGCAGGGTGGGGACAGCAAGGCTTTGGAAGGACAGGGGCACTGGCTGGAGAGAACCTGGAAAAGCTACGTGGGGGGTTCCTGGGAGAGGAGATGGCCTGTACAAAGGTGGGGGCCAGGGGAGAAGGGGAGGCCACTGTGCCGTCCAACATCCAGGAGCAGTGAGACCCGGGGATGTGGCAGATGAGCTGCAGCAGCAGGCTGGGGGCGGGCAGGGTGGAGGGCAAGGCGGACAGGGATCTACCCACACCAGGTCCTGGGGCAAAAGCCTGGCTGGGCCCAGGTTCCAGCTCACCCACCTGTTACAGGACAGGGTCACGTTCAAGGCCCCAGGGACAGGATTCTCCATCATCTGGGCACTTGTGGACACCCTAGTGCAAATCCCAAAGAAGTCCCAGGGCCCTGAGTCCCCCGCTGGTTGTTCAGGGTCACCAGGTGGCTGCAGGGCGGGGGGATTCAGTTGACCACCTTGCAGGAGACCTCAGGAGCCTTGAGGATTCGACTCAGAGAGGTCCACTTGGCCTATTTCCAGGTCCCCGATCCACGAGGTGGCTTAACAGAGATGCGCAGCTCCCAGGAGCTCTCGAGGGGCCTCTCAAGGGCACCTCAAGGGCAGCATCCAATTGCCAAGGTCTGGAAATGGGTCACTGGGTTTAAGTTGAGAGAAGGCATCTGAGAGGTGGCCTGAGCAGGGGCTCCGGGGCTCTGACCTCCACTGCTTCCTGCCTGTTCCTGTCTCTTCAGCAGGAGAGTGAGGTCCACTGGTTCATAGGGAAAGAGCCAAGTTCAACTCTCAGGATCTCCTCACTGTGTGTGACCTTGGGCAAGTTGATCGAAAGAAGCGGCATCTGTTTTGTTCCCCAGACCCAAAAACAGAGCAGGGATTATGATGCACATGAGACGGTCATGAAGCTGCCATGGACGGATGGGCGGAGCCTCTTCAACCCTTAAATGCTCCCATTTCCAAGTCTGTAAAATGGGCAGGATAATAACGGCCACAACCTTAATGGCAAACAATCTTCAAAAAATAGGAGACTGATTGACAGCTATCCCCTGCACGACCCCCCACCGCAAAGATTGGCTGTAAGTATCAAATGGAATAATCCATTAGAAGTGCTAAACCCGGGCCTGGGGTGCAGCTCAGTGGCAGAGCACCTGCCTAGCACATGTGAGACCCGGGGTTCCATCCCCAGGACCTCCCCACACCAAACAAAAAGTGGCTGCGAACAGTTCACAGTGCTCAGGAACTGTAAGGGAACAGGAGGATGTGACCAGGGCTCTGCAGTGCTCACCACCCCTGCCCCCCCCCCCCCCCCCCCCCCCCCCCCCCTCCCCCCCCGCCAGGGCCTCCAGAACGCGTTCAGTCACCCGACTGCCACTTTCTCAACAGCACTGCAGGGATAGCTGGGTGCTGCACTGAAGTTCAGAGAGGTCAAGACTCTGCCCCTGACACCCACACTTCCCTCTCCTCACCCCTCTCTAGGGAGGGGAACCCTGACTTCTGCTCCTACCCCGCCCCCTGCTCAGGCCAGCCCAGGGCTGAATGGGGGAGTCCTTGACCAGACTGGGGGCTGAACGACCTACCTATGGCTGGGATAGGATCAAAGGAAAGGTCAGCCAACTTTTTCTCTGTGGGGCTTGGGGAGCCGCAGGCAGCCTTGGTGTCCACAGCTGGATGCTGCTGGTGTGGCACTCAGGAGACGCAGACAGTGTATCAATGAGTGCATGTGATTGTTTCCAATAAAGCTTTATTGACAAAACAACCAGCAGCTGAATCTGGCCCACGGCCCATCCTGGATAGAAGAAAAAGAAACTAAACCAAGAACATCGATCTGGTCTCAAGCATCCAGCTCGCCACCCCGGGGCTCAGTGTCCCCAACAGCACAATAGGAGAGGTGCCCTTGACCAGGGAGCTCACAGTGAAACTCTCACCAGGGCAGGTGAGCAGGTGTGGGACATGGACAGGGGAGGTGGGGGACAGGCAGGAGCCCTCCTGCCACTGTGAGCAGTCACGTGGGAATGTGTTCAGGGTGGCCAGCTCTCTGGGAACCTGGGCAGGCAGAGACCTGTGCGAAATGCTCACCCTTCTGAGAGCTTTTTGTCAAAATATAACACACACCAAAAAAAAAAAAAAAAAAGTGCCCCTCTGTGTCCTCATGGTCCCCCTTGGTGAGTTTTCCTACCTGAACCCGCCCATGTGACCAGCACACCAAAGCCTCCCTGAGCCCCTTGCCAGTAACCGGCCCCTAGGGGACCATTTCTCCAGCTTTGTTCCAACGTTTAGCTAGGTGCCCTTTTCCGCTGGGTAAAGACCCAACAAGTGGATGGGCCAGTTAGCTGCACCGGGCTCTGGCCCTGCCAGCACAGCGCCACTGTGACTTGGAAGTGACAGTGGCCTGGGAGGGGCCAGCAGAGCACACAAAGCCTGCTGCGTGGGGCAGAGTGGGGAGGGTCCTTTTGTCTCCTTAAAGGCGACAATCACTGTGACAATGTGGCCCAGGGGGCGTCCTAAGTGCCTTCCAAGGAGGGCAGCAGGAGGAGGCCAGGCCGGGCAGGCGCACTGGGCTGGCTTATTAAAACGACTTTGATCCCTGGCCGCTTTGATATCCCGGGTCTTATAAAGAATTCACTTTCAGGGGTAAATATAGGTAGTTCAGAGAGATTTTTATGCCATACGGCACAGACTCCTCCTCCAGAGGCTTATTTAATTACTGAGCTGGGGAGGGCTGGGGGGACAGCAAAAGTGCTGATGGAGAGCGGCTGGGCTTCCGCGTCCCCTCGCTCACCAAGGCACAAGGGCACTACCCACACCCTGGGTAAGGTCCTGCGGCCTGGGCTCCCTGCACTAGCCCCTGCCACAGGAAGGATCCTCTGTGCCGGACGCCCTGCCCAGGACCCACCAAGGCCTGGGAGGACGGGAGGGGCTGCTTCCTACAGCCAAGTCCTGGGGGTTGGGAGAGGAACGGAGTGGGACGTCGGACTCTCATTCCCTCCTAGGGGAGAGGTGAGGGGTTGCATGACTTGATGGCCGCTTAGTGGGGATCCCGCTTCCCCTGCTCTCTGTGGCCCCAGCAAAAGGGCATTCCCTCCAGGCCGTGGCACAAGTCGCTGGGCTGCGGGTGAGTCGCTCCTTCCGGTCCAGAAGGCTCAGATCCCTTCTCTGTCCTGGAGTTGTCCCTACCCCGTGCCAGTCCGGCAGTGCACACTTGGGAACAAGAAGGACTCATGGGAAGAGCTCCGGGAGGCAGGTAGAAGATTCCAATGGGTAGGAAATGTCCGAGGCTGGCGAGGCCAGAGAGCGCTTCCCACGTGCGCCCGGAGCTTAAGCGGGTTGAGACTCTGCGATTGGCAGGGAAAAGCAAGCTCCCCGGTGCGTCCGTGATTGCTGTTCCCGGTGTGCGCAGAGTACCCAGGGTCTCTGCTTCTGCCAGGCTTCTCCCCAGAGGTGAAAAGCACTCTGGGACAGTCTCGGGGAGCACGATCCAGAATAATTTCCCGTCTGTCCCCAAATTCCCAGGTTGAGTCATCCAGAGAGATGACATGCCGAGCCTGTGAACACAGATGGGACTGAGCATTCAGATGACCACCATTGAAGTGGCTCTCACTCTGACTGCTCTCAAGACAGGCTTGGCCTCGCACGCAGGGGCGTGTGCAAGGACCCAGAACCCATCAGGAGCTAGCGCCAGGGCTGGAGGTCAGATAGGACGACTGTCCACCCACGGCTGGCCCTGTGGAATCCTGTCTGTGATTCTGCATACCTGTTCACACTCACACTGCCCACACACATGCCCAGGCTGGTGCCTGCCCTTAGAACTCATTCTTTTTTACCTCATACAGTTGCTTGGTTTCTCCACCCAAATCCTCCCATAGCTCTGCACTTCTAGGAGGCACGAGTCACATCTGATCCATGGGTGATTCCCTAGAGCCTAGCACAGGGACTGGCCTATACTGTAGCTGCTCTATTAATGCTTATTGAGTGACTGAATGAGTGAGGAGGACAAGAAATGGCAAGTTGCCAAATATGCCTTGAGACATGCAGTTTTGGGTACTTTTCATGGTAATCTGGCTAACTAAGGCCCCCATTCTTCCTGCACTCTGGGAGACAAAGACATATAGAGATTTAAGTCTAGAAAATACCCCTTTTCCCTATGATGGACTGCTGTCTTATCCCAACTTCCCCAAACTGTAATCATACGAAAATTCAATGAAGACAAACTTTGGAAGCAGAAATGCTTCCTAGACAGAGGATGAGAGCCAGGCATTGTTCATTCCAGGAAGCCCCAGGACCCTGGCAACGACCTTGCATGAAGTAGCTGCTCAGTGATGCTCCATGAATAAATAAGCTGGCACTGGGTATTGTCATCAAGGAGGAAGGTATCTGTCCCTGTGCCCCTCGACACATCTCTCTCCCTCCATCTCTCTCTCACACATACTCCACCCCTCGAGCCCCCTGGCCACAGGAGAAGCAACCTACTTGGAGGTTTAAAGGACCTGGAACCCATCAGTCTGGGGACAGGGGCCCTCTGAGTGTCTCTCTCCGTCTCCTGGCTTGGCTCTTTGCCCTGGGGCCCAGGCAGTAACTAATATTGTTTCCTGGCCTAAATAGATAATTGCCCTTCTGGCTGGATAAAAGATGTCTCCCGGAGCCGAGTGAAATATCATTAATAAGGGAGACTGATTTACTCAGGGATTCCTCCAGAAGTGAGATTAATAAGCCATCCCCTGGTGTTAGCTATCATCTCAGGCCTCTCCTTGCGGCATGACTGATTTTTTTGCAACAACGGCACTATTCTGTCATTAATCATGACAGGAAGCCAAGAGTTGATCTAGGCTAATGGGCCTGACACCCAGCACAACAACTTTTCCTCCCACTTGGCAGGGGAGAAACTCGGGGAGGAGGTGGGGGTGCCGTTCATCAGCTGTGTGACTCCTCTTCAGGAAATAGCTCCCACTTGACCCAAGAGCCAAAGTCCATCCACACTCCGGGCAAAATGGATAGGGTTCGGCGTTAGAGATGCGTGGGCCTGCAGTGGGTCACGCTGAGCGTGGCCACGGGCCCAGAGATGCCCACCTTGCACTCCAGTGGGGGCTGTTTGCTAATCTGTACACGCCCCAGGTCTTCCTTCATCTACGATTTCCCTTTTAAGTTCAGTTACCTGTGCTTAACCAGAGTCTGAAAATTCTAAGAAATGTCTAGAAAAAAAAAAGTCGTAAGTTTTAAATAGCTTTTATTATAGTAAACTGTGATAACTGTTCTACTTGATGATTGGTTGGTATTGCTCATCTCTCCCCGTGCCTAATTTACAAATTATACTCGTCCTAGGCACGAGTGTGTGGGAGAGAGCAATGCACAGAGGGCTCAGGGCCGCCTGTGGTTTCAGGCATCCTCTGGAGGTCTTGAACTGCAGCCTCCCCCTTGGTGGTGCAGGTGCTGCAAACATATATGTGCTAGGACCCTGCATGTGTAGACTTGTGCGTGGAGTGCAGCGCAGTGGCTAGGGAGGCTGAGGCAGGAGGATCAGGAGTTCAAAGCCAGCCTCAGCAAAAGTGAGGCGCTAAGCAACTCAGTGAGACCTGTCTCTAAATAAAATACAAAAAGGGCTGGGGATGTGGCTCAGTGGTCAAGTGACCAAAAATTCAATCCCCGTGATTGTGTTTGTAAATACACATGCTTATATGTGCTCTTGTGTGTAGATATGAGTGATTTTAGCATGTACATCCCAGCTAATTACTGTGGACCCAGTAAGTATCTACTGTACTAAATAGAAAAACAAACTGTCCAATCTGAAAACAAACAACAACAAAAAATAACTACAATAACAAAAAATAACCCAGCCTCTGGAATTACTGTGTTTCCCCTAACTTCAGCCAAGTTCCCTAAAAGCAGAACCAGGGAAGAGATTCCGCTGCCTGTGACTCATTGGGAGAAGAATAGATGTCCCCAGGTTCTCAGCAAAGGACAGTGTCTGAAGAAAGCAGCAGATGTGGGCTGTGGAGGTGCCTGCTCACAGTCTCTGGGGTGGGCACAGACACCTGGTCAAGAGGCCTCATGGTGACACCTGCCCAGTAGAGGCTGGAGCAAGATGGGGTGAGTACTGAACAACCAGGTTGTGGGCAAAGGGACCAGGAAGATCTGCAGGGAGAGGGCAACTGACAGACGAGCTTTGGGGGCTCCAAGAGCAGAGCCTGAGCCAGGCGAGGTGATATACACCTGTAATCCCAGATGCTCAGGAGGCTGAGGTAGGAGGATCACAAGTTGGAGGCCAGCCTCAGCAAAATTGAGGCAGTAAGCAACTTAGTGAGACCCTGCCTCTAAATAAAATAGGGGATGTGGCTCAGTGGTCAAGTGCCCCTGAGTTCAATCTCTAGTACAAAAAATAAATAAATAAATAAATAAATAAGCCAGGCTCCAGGACAATGACCCTGGGTACACTCCAGGGTTGGATTAGAGAAGAAAGAGCTGAAGAGACCGTGGGCCATTCACAGCAGAGTTGGGCAGTAAGAGGACAGCACTCCTGCTAAACCTCCACCCTGGTGCCTTAGGAGCGCACGACTATGGTGCCCAGCAGGCCCCTCCATGCGGGCACAGAGCCGGCCATCCGCTGCCACCCCGTCCCTCACATGAAGGCGATGCTGGTGACCCTCAATGGTATCATTCAGTCCAATGGGTTCCTGTCCTGCGGCCACAGCAATGCCCGATCCCAGCGGGAAGGAGAGAGCACCACTGGTGCATATTTATACACCAACCTGCCTGTCCCCACGCCAGGCAGCGAGGCAGTGCCCATGTGGGCAGTGGCCCTGGGCCCCGCTCCGACAGAGCCCGTGCTTGTCCGGGCTGGGGGAGGCCGCCAACCTGGGCCCCCAGCCTGGGCAGGGGCCAGGCGGAGGCGGTGGCTCGGGTTGCAAGCTTAGCCCCCTCCCCGGGCCACAGAGGAGCAAGGGTGGTGGTGGTGGCCTTTCCGATGTTGTCTTATGAAACCCGAGTGCTGAATTCTGAATGATGGCCGCGCTCCGGCTGAGCCGCTGGTGACCGGGAGGAATGTGGACAGGGCCTTCAGGCGTCCCTGCCAATTGTAGCTCAGAGCGTGTGGTATTTGTCGGTGGAATTAGAAGCAGCTTTCATGTTCGCAAACTGAAATGAGCAGGCTCTGGTTTTGTAAAATAAACTCCCCTCGGTCCAAGTGGCCTGGTGGTGGCCCAGGCTGCCGAGGCCCACGCACGCACTCACACCTGAACCACACCCAACTCGGCCACTCCAGGGCATATTGAAGGGTCCAGTGGTTAAGACCTCAGAGCCCGGCTTGGGTCAGATCCAGATGGAGCCACTTGAGGAATGAGCCCTGTGACCCGAGCAGCTGCCTTAGGCTGACCTGTGAGATGAGGCCACAAGGAACTCTCTGTGACAGTGCCTCGGAGGCACGCGGCTTGAGCCAGCTTGTATTTGTGCAAATGCTTTGAAGCGCATTTATGTAAGTGGGCACACCTGGGGGTCTCTCCCCGTCTCTGAGGGATCTTGGTGAGTCCCCTGGCATCTAGGCCCCCTTCATCTGTTAGTGAGTGTGACAGAGAAAGGACTTTCAGGGTGCCCGTGGTGGCTTTCAGTGTCCATCCCTCTCCAGGTTCAAGGTAGGAGAAGGTCTCAGCGCCCAACTGGTTCAGCCCTTGGGTGCTGAGCGCTGTCCGGCCTGCAGACCGCTATTACCATGGCCTCAAATCCTGGGCAACCCGAGCACCAGGACACCGACCGAGAGCAGAGGCTTCCCATGTGCATGGAACTGTCCACCTCCCTCCGCCTCTGCCCACCCAGCTGGTTGGATCTTCATTTTGGGGAGGAGGAGGTCAAGCTTGAGGGATTGGGTGACCTTCCTGATGGGGCCCGATGATGTCAAAGCCAAGCCACAGAGCAGATCACCGGTGCTGCCTGTGGGCTCAGCAGTTATTGGGGAAGGCCCCTGGACATGGCCTTAACCCCACCCATCATGCAGGAGCCTTTGTGGGTTTTCATATCTGGAAGACACAGGAAAGGAAGTCCTCAGTGGCAGGATATCTTCCAGGTTCCTTAATGTTTTCTAATGTTTCTTTGCAACACAGAGAACCTCGCCTTGAACTTGGAACCTTGGAGTGGCCTTGAACTTGGACCCTTGAACTGGCCATCTGCCATCTAGGATGGAAAATAAAACGCTATTTTCATTGTGCTCCTTTTTTATCATCATCTGCTATTTATGACAAAGGACATTGATCTTTCCATTTCGGGTAGCCACCAAATGTTTCTTTTTAAAGTCAATTTCAATTGAGTGTGAGCTGATTTAATCAGAACTATGGAAGCCAGGGAGAGAGGAGGCGTCTGTGGCTGTGGGCATCCGGTGGAGGTCTTCAGATGACTTGCAGGTGGGAAAGGCTGCGTTTGACCTCTCTCTCCTGCAGACCCGGGGCACCAGCTTGGGGGGCCCTCTCTGTGGGGGTCTGAGCACAGGGGGCCGTCGATAAACGGATTCCTCCAGGAGGGGCAGCTGGGGCCTGGACTGCCCAGGGCCCTCACAGCATGGAGGGGCCCCTTCCCTGCTCCCTGCTGGCAGGCGGCTACTACATCCCCAGGCCAGCTATCCTGCAGGCCTGCGCTGGGGACCTAGGAGTTCGAGAAGACAGTCTAGCTGGGGGGGACCAGGTCAAGGCCCCAGGGGGCTGTAGGCTGCTGGAGCCCTTCCCCACAGAAGAGTCCAAACACGGAAGAAAGAAAAAGGGGGACACGGGGCTGGGACTGTGGCTTGGCGGCAAAGTGCTCGCCTAGTATGTGTGAGGTCCTGGGTTCGATCCTCAGCACCACAGAAAAATAAATTAAGATATTGTCCAACTACAACTAAAAAATAAATAAAAAAAAAAGAAAAAGAAAAAGGGGGACGCAGAGGGCAGGACCCATACCCACACACAGATCCTGCCCAACACACAAACACAAACACACACACACACACAAACCCAGATGTATGTGCAGTCACATGGACACACACACACACAAGCCTCTGTGTGTGGACACACGGCCATGAGCGCACACTCTGGCAATGTCCTCCTCCCTCTAAGCACCTGTCCTGCTGGTGGCCGTGTGTGAGGAGCCCCTGTCCTCCTGAGGCCTGCTGCCTGTCCAGGGCACCCTCCTCACCTCTGAGGGGAAAATGGAGCGGCTCTGCTCAGCGCCAGCAGCAAAGGTATTTGTCCGTCCTCTAATTATGGGGCCGCTTGGGCCTGGCCCTGCCTGGCCTGCCCGCCTGCTTTCCTGTGTGCAGGGGGCATCTCTGGCCAAGCCATTTCCCGGACACGGTGTCCATTAGGCCTCAATTACCTGGCAGGGCCATGGCCTTTGAAGTGGCCACCGGGGCCTCCAGAAGGCTATTTTTCTCTCACCTGTCACCACGTATTTTCCTGGGCTCCTGGCCTGTGGCCAGCATCTCTGACTCACGGGGATTAAATGATCCGCTGTGATACAAGTGCCCACGCCCAGCCCTGGTCAGTCGTCACCGGAGTCATCAGGCCTCAGCCAGAGTTGGTGGCCCCTCCCTGTGGCAGGGTGAAGGAGGGCCGGGCTGCACATTCTGGAATTTTTTATTGCCTCCTCCTTAGGGCTATTATCCACAAACACAACCGCTAATGAGAGGGCGAGGACCTAGGGAGAGGAAAGGTTTCATTGGGGCTAGAGAAGGAAGCCATGTCTGCCCTGAAATAGCAGCGCCATGTCTGAGGCCCTCTCTCCTCCGACACCCCATGTCCCAGCCTGCGGTGGACCTTGGGGTGGAGGAGGTGGGAACGGGACCTGCCACAGGAATGTCCCTGAGTCACCAGGGAAGGTGACATTTACTGTACACTTCCAGGTGCCCAGGCCAATGCCTCTTCCCACAAGGCAACCACATAATTCATCCTACAACTGGGACAGGCCTGAGGGTCAAGGATGGCACTGGTCACCACTTTTGCAGAAGAGGAGGCATTAGCCATGCCCATCCTGGGCCAGGGCCAAGATGGAACCCACGAAGGACCCACTTTAGGTGGGAAATTCAAGAAGGTGCCAAAACATTCAGGATGCATAACATCACATCTATATGTATTTGGTTTTTATTTGTTCTAATTAGTCATCCCTGACAGGAAAACGCATTTGGACACATTGTACACAAATGGAGCACAACTTTTTTTGTTCCTCTAGCTGTACATGGGGCTGAGTCACTCCAATAGTGTGATCATACATGTTTATAGGGTAATAATGTCTTCCCATCCCCACGGCCCCACCCCTCCCCTCACTCCCTTCTACACAATCCAAAATTCCTTCATTCTTTCCTATACCCTTGCCCCCAATTATGGATCAGCATCCAATTATCAGAGAAAACACTTGGCATTTGGTTTGAGCTTCAAGTTGGACACTGGGTCACTGGAAAGGCTCAGATCTGGGGACAGTTGTGTGGCGATAGTAGAGATCTAAGACCAGGGTCATGGTCTTGGCGTCCCTGCTCTGGGGCACCGTGTTCCTCACTGGGCTGTTCACTGCCCGAGAGCCTCCCTGATGGCCCTAATGAGCCCCATCTCTAGTGCATTCTCCTGGGAGCCCATGAAATGGGGTGCGAGGTGTAGGCTGGGCGTTTGCCCCGGGGCAGGTTAGGAATTGGTACAGAGACACTGTCGAAGCTCGAGAGGCCCCATGTCCCTCCTCACTGTGCTCACTCCCCATGACGACTCCACTGACCTCTTCTCTCTCTTAGTGCTTGAGGCCAGGGACTCATCATGTAGTGGGCCTCCCCCTGAGCTCACCAGCCCTCCCCACCTCTTCCTAAGACCCAAACAGCAGACACTGGTTTAGTGCCTGTTCGTGGACAGTCGTGGTCTAAGGCCAGAAAAACATGAGCATCTGTTATGACCTCGGAGCCCAAGTGGTGCAGGGGATGGGGGATCAAGGGACACTGGTGTACCCAGAAGCCAAGCCACCAAGCAAAGGGACCCATCTACAGGCCTGGGCTTGGAGAGCCTCAGGGTCCTGGAGCCACCTGGCCCCCGTGCTCTGTGTTGCTCTGGACAATGACTTTTTCCTTCGGAGCCTCAGTTTTCTTTTCTATCAAATGGGAGTGGGTCACCCAGAGCCCTGTTGAATCTGTAGAGGGCAGTGGCCATGGAGCACATGGGGGACACAGGAGAGGACAGTGGCAGGGGTCAGCACACACTGGGAGCCCAGCTCCCCTCGGGGACTCCCCAGAGGACCCAAGCAGCTCTGTCCTCTGGCTTGTCACCCACAGTGCCCTCCTCTCGGCCCTCAGCACCTCCCCTCCACAGAAGCCCTGTACGGATGTCCTCCCAGGAAGCCATCTCCAGGACAACGGGACACGGGGTGGCCAATGCTTTTCACAGAGCAAAGGAATTGTCAGCCCCATCTTCGCTGGACCTGAGGTCCCCTCCCTGGGCCTCATCACACTGGGGTCTTTGAGACAGCTGAGGCTCTGTCCTCACTCTCTGTCCCAGTCAACGGCACAGAGAATGGGGTTTGGAACCCTGGGAGACATGACAGGGTGGCCCACCCCTGGGACAGGCCCACAGTCCAAGCTCCCTGCCACAGCTATACCCTGGGAGACAGGTGTCCCTGTGACCCATCTGGGTCAAGGTGGGTCTCCGAGCCCTTGTCCACTGGGTGCTCCCCTTGTTGCACTGCCAGAGCTGAGCCGAGGTGACGGGGCTCATCCAGGCTTGTCTGTGCAGCCCAGGGGAGTCCCTGCTCCCAGACACAAGGCCAAGCCCACTTGACAGCTGCCGAAAACCTTGGGTAAGAAAAACTCAGGGAGGTGAGGGCAGCCAGGCCCTGGGGGGACCTTGGAGTCAGGAGGGGGCCCCGGGGTGGGAGGACGCTGGTGTCTGACACTGGGGACCCTGACGGCTTCCAGCACCACTGGAAGGCACTGGCTTCTCTCTGTGCAGGAGCAAGGGATGGCAGGGGACCGGGGGCCCACATGCTCAGAGATGAAGTGTTGGAAAGTCATCCAGGCGGCAGAATATTTACTGAACACCTCTGATGTTCAACAGGCTGCCCTGAGATCTGGGGACAGAGTAGCGAGCAAGCCTCCCGATGCCCAGATGAGCCCGCACCCTCCAGGATGGCTGGGGACGCTCAGGAGGGGACGCTCAGGAAGGGTGGCTCGGGGGCTTCAGCCCCTTCCCACTTCCCGGGCACCCCCTCCCTAGCAGCCACCGCAGATGGGGGTGCTGCCCACCCCAAAGCAGATGGCACTGTCCCCAGGCAGCTCCAAGACGTCCTAGCCCAGGGCCAGCTCCAGCCCCACTCACAGGAACCTGACCCCTCTCTATGCTGCCAGCCTCCTCCATCTGCTGGGTCCTGGTCGGTCTCTGCTAGCTCCTACTTGCCACCATTTTTTTTATTATTGTGACAAAATGCAAATAACTTACAATTTACTATTTTCACTAGTAAATTTCACTTTATTGCATTATTGAGGTGCACGGGAGGAGTTTCAGCTTATTACCTCGTGGGATTGAACCCAGAGGCACTTACCCAGGGCGCCACGTCCCCAGCCCTTTGTAGATTCTATTTAGTGACAGGGTTAATCTGAGCTGAGGCTGGCTTTGAACTTGTGACCCTCCTGCTTCAGCCTCCGGAGATCCTGGTCTAGAAATTTCTTGTCCCTTTGAGCAGCTCTCCATTTCTCCCCTTCCCCCAGGACGTAGGAGCCACCGTTGGATTTCCTATCTCTTTGAGTTTGGCTCTTCTAGGTGCCTCCTGTAAGGACAATCGCTCGGGATTTTAACCACCATGTCACCGTAATGGTGGGTACATGCCACACTTGTGCCCAAACCTAAGAATGCCCAGCACCGTGACCGAACCCTCAGGTCAACATGGACTTGGAGTGCTAGTGATGGACAGGCTCATCACTGTCACCGTGTCCTGCCTTGGTGGGGAAAGGCAGGGAGGGTGGGAGATGTCTCTGCATTTTGTTGTGAACCAGAAACTTCTTTAAAGAAATAAAAATAATTTATATATATATATATTTTTTTTTAATATAATAATTTATATATATATATATATTTATATATATATATATATATATTTTTTTTTTTTTTTTAAATTTTTTCCTCTGTCTCTGCTGAGGGCCGTTCTGACAGGTGGCACCTCAGGAGCTGCCTTGTGACTAAAGCCCTCAGGAGCAGTTGGTGTCAGGGCCAAGACCAATTCGCAGGTGGGGGCTCGGGCTGTGCTCGCAGGACTGTGGCCAAGGGGATCCTTTCTTGCCTTTGGAGCGTTGCGTGGTGTGTCCGTGGGACATCAATGGGGACGGTCAAATGGAACAAAGCATGACAAGGTGCAAGGGCAGCCTCCTCATGGACACTCAGGATAAAAGCAAAATGACTCTAACAATCAGCTAACACACAGCTCCTGGTGGACCTTGACATGATCCGTGTGGCCTGGGGTCTGCACCATGGACAGTCGGGCCAGATCACTCCTCCTGGCAGGGGCAGTGCCCTTTGTATAAGGTCCAGCAGCCTCTGTGGCCTCTGCCCACTGGGTGTCAGGAGCATCTTCTCTCCCAGCCATGACACTCTAAACTGTCTCCAGACATGGAAAATGTCCCCAGAAGTGGTGGCACAGGATCTTCCCTGTTCTTCAGGAACCAACTGGACGGGCCAGAAATGGGTTCCCCTCAGAGGAGACCACGGTCTAGAGACTCCCGGGGAGAGCCCTAGAGAATTAGGTTCCGCAGCTGGGTGGGCCCGAGTGGGACCTGAGGGGCTCCAGCGTCAGCCAGGGTGGGAACCAAGGCTGAGGAGTGGGCTCCGGCATCCTGGGGTCTAGGTTCAAAACCAGAGCCCCTGTGTGAGTGTGGACAGGTCACTCAGCAGCCCCCACCTGGGCCTCCTCACTTGTGGATGGAGCTGGCGAGGGGACCCTGGTGAGGAGGATGTGAGCCGACCTATGGAAAAGACTAGAACACTCCCAGGACACAGCAGATAGATCCTCCCATCCTCCCAAGCTCCCCAGCCTCAGTTTCCCCTGTACAAGGTGGAAGAGCACGGCCTTCGGAGGAGACGAAATTAAACAAGGGGACACGTGGAGGGCATGTCCAGTCCGGGGCCTGGAGCGCAGCGAGTGATCAGGGGTTGTCAGGGGTTATTTTTATATTATTGACAACACCACGTCCCCAGCTGCTGATCCCTCTGCCTTCGAATTGGGCTGCTTCCTCTCCCTCGGGCTGATGGAGGAGCTGGGGACGTTTCAGATCCTGTTTCCTTCTCCAGTAGAAAGATCCATGCGAGTGGCTGTGGGTCTGTCCAGGGAGGTGAGATGGAGGCCCCTTCCTGCCCCCCTTGGCGTCTACCTGTTCTGCGACCATCTCCTTGGAAACTGCTTATGGCCACTAAGCAGATCACTGGACATGGCCCTGTGTTCCTCTCCGGCGAGACAAATGGGGCAGCCCTCGGGCCCCAGGAAGCCGCCCAGCCACTGAGGTAAAGATGGTGCCTTCTGATCAACACCAGAGACCCCCAGCTCTTCTTTCTGGGGCCCTTGGATACTATGGGGACCCTGGTGTGTTTGAGCCCCTAACTAGCAGGATGACCCTGGGCCAGGAGTTTGTCCCATTGGACCTCATTTTCCCACAGAGAAAGGCTGATGCTGTGAGATCCCAGCAACTTGCGAGGGCTTTTTGGAAAAACTCAAAACACAGGCCTTGGTCCTTCTGCTCTAATTCAGAGGAGGGTGAGCTGGAATGGAATTCAAGGGACGAGTTCTTGCCCAGGCTGTGTGTCCTCAGACAAGCCGCCCCACCTGCCCAGCACTTGTATTGCATGTTTGTAAAATAAGCATTACACACAGGCAGGAGTTGTTTGTGTTCCCTAATATTTATACTCTGCCTGCTTCCAAAAAGGATTTGAGACAGCTTGTAATCAGATGTTGTGAAAATAGACATGGAAAATCAAAGACCACGGAGGGAGAGGAGGAAGACGCAAAAAAACACCAGCCACAGGACCGACATAGTTTCTGTGGTTCATCTGACCCTTTTTACCTTGCATCCCAGGAAGCTCGGAGCTAAATTTATTTATTTTGGAGTTATGCAATCTGGACAATGACCTGTTTGGAGAAAATCTACTCTTACCCATCTTCAAGAAAGACACGCTTCTTCCCAGAATGAAATTCTGAAAATAATCCACCGAGGTACCAAACTGCAGAAAAGTTCCCACCAATATTAGGCTCTGTGTGGATTCATGGATGACCGATTTACTGAGATAGATGCCAGAAATGGTGAAGGTGGGGGACACAGGAGGAACAAAGCTGGCCAAGAACCGGCCCTGGTTGGTTTTTCCTGTGTCCCCAATGTTCTCAACGCCTGGTGTCTGGCTCAGGAATATTCTAGTGGAAGGAAACACACCCTGTGTGATAAACAGCACTGATAAGTAAGACAAGGTGAGATGTTGAATATGACTCCAAAGATGATGGGGAGGTGAGGGCTGGGCGGTGGTGCTACATCGAAAGGTCTGGAAAGTGCCTTTGTCTTTACAAGGAACTTTCTAGCGGAGAGCCCAAGGGCAAGCAAGCAGAATGCATGCTCGCATTGGAGGAAATGCAATGTTCCAGGCAAAGGGAATAGAAAGTGCCAATGTCCTGGGGACAGCAGGAGGTGGGGACAACGACAGTGGCTTGGTACTTCCTGCACAGCTGTAATCCCAGTGGCTCAAGAGGCTGAGGCAGGAGGATCGCGAGTTCAAAGCCAGCCTCAGCAACTTAGCGAGGCCTGAAGCAACTCAGGGAGACCCTGTCTCAACATAAAAAAAGATAAATACGCAAAACGGCCTGAGAACGTGGCTCTGTGGGCAAGTACTCGTGTGCCCAATCCTGGTGCACCAGTCAGTGGCCTGAATTCACAGGACCCCATGAAAGACACGTTACACTCCCATCCGTGATCTGCTGCCGGTCGTCCCCCTGGGAACCGTGGCCAGGCTGAGGGCCCCGAGGGTGATCCCACGGGCACAAGTCCTGGGGTTCCTGGTGCACCTGGTCTACCTCACGTGTGTGGCGGGCAGGGGAGAGGGTCACAGCACACCTGGAAGTGGGAAATGGGACCAGCACCCAAGTCCCTGCCTAGACTCAGGGTGTCCAAGGACATTGCTGGCCCTGGCTGTTAGGAACTTTCCAGAAAGTGACCCTAAGCCCAAGGCCTGCTCATGCCCAGAGCCCAGGACTGGCCCGAGGATGGTACTGCGAGGGAGAGGGGGTCATCGGGGTGAGCGGTGGTGGCAGCCTGGGGCAGGTAGTGGCAGAGCAAGGAGCAGAGTGAACTGATTGGGAGCCAATCAGGGCAGGCGGAGAGAGTCTTCTAAGCAGAATGTATGGCGGCAACGGCTGGCAGGGTGCTGAGGAACACTTGGTTTTCTTATTTGAGGCTCTCGGTATGATCATACTTCTTTGTGCACTTGAACTTGGCCACGTGAGTGGCTTTAGCCAAGAGACGCTTTAGAAACCACACGTGGTTCCACGTCTTCCTCTGCAAGATGGAGCTTCAGTGAGACCCCTGGGGAGACAAACCTGCCCCGACCCACCGAGGACAGGCCGCGTGAGTACTGAGTGAACCTTGCTTTGGAAGCTTCTGAAATTGGGAAGGGGGTTTATTTGTTACTGCAGCCTGACCCGTCCCATCCTGACTGGCCCTTGGCTGGCCGAGGCTGGAGTGCCATCCAGTTTCCTCTTGACCTTGACCTTGACCCCCTGAGCCTTCCAGGCCTCCAGCCTCAGTGGGCAGCCCGTAGCTGGGCCTTCCATGTTTTCTAGAATGAAAGCAGGCCAGGAGAGAGTGTGTGAACGGACCTCCCCCTGTGGGCTGGCCAGACTGGGCGCGGTGCCCCCACCCTGGCTGTGGGCTCATTAGATGAAAGTACTATCACCTGTCAGACGAACTGCTAGAACTGTGATAAATTAATGATGAAATGGAACCGTCGGCGCAGTTACAAGCTGGCCGGGTGCTTAAAAAATGCAGCCGGCATTAAAAAAAAAAAAAATCAGGCATTAAAGGAAAATGTCACCCAGCTTTTCAAAAAGGATCTGGTTTAAAATGACCACAGACGGCTCGGTTTCAGAGTCTTTATTTGATTCCTGTTCTTTGTATTTTGTTTTATTGCTCTCAAGGAAGGAAGGTGGAGGGGAGCCAGGAGAGGCAGAGGAAGGTTGGAATTTCTGTCTCCCCAGCCTCTGACCTGGGGTAAGGGGCCCCTGGACAGGCACAGGGAAATTCTTCCCAGGGCCTGGCAGGAACCAGCAGTAATTGCTATACAAATATAATAGTTATAGGAGGGTGTTTTGGAACTGAGATCTCTACTTTCTTATTTCATACTTGGCCATTTGTCAGATAAGAAAACTGCTACTCTAAAAGTCACAGTGACTGTATTTTTCAACATCCGATGATTGTATTTTTCAAGGGCACATCTCATGTGATTGCTACAAGAACTCTGGGTGAGGATAACTGGTGTGATCTTCATTTGAGAGAAGAGGAAAGGAAGGATCAGAGAGGTTAAGTGGCTTGCCCACTGTCACACAGCTCATAGGCGGTAACCAGAAGGACTGAAGAGTTGTTTCTGGTTCCTGGGACCCTGGGATCTCATCCTGGAGGAACTAGGTGGACAATTTCCAAAAGAGTAAGTGGAAAAAGGTCGCCCTTAAAAGTTCAAGCCCAAACCTGGACTCCTAATCACGGAGCAGACTTGTTCCATAAATGCATAGATTCCCTCTGTGAGCGTGTGGGCCCCTCCCGGCCCTTCCACCTATGCTTTTATGAGCTTAATTTATTCTTTTTAATATAAAATCTCATTACCTGAACATGATACTCCCACTTCCACTTTATCTTTGATATAAGAACAGAGAGAAACCTAAATCAAACTTATAAATAAAGTCTATCATCAGACTGCACTTTTACTTACTTTTCAAATTTCTAAACAAAATTAAGTGGCAATACCTGGCGGAGAGAGGGCGGAAGGAGAAGGGGGTGCAGGAGGGGCGCCGGGCAGGGAGACTCCCCAACCTGGCTCCCCCGGGCGGCCACAGGGGACGTGATTACTCAGAGAAGCTGCGCTCTGCTGGGCTCCCGCGCCTTCCGCTGTTCTTAGCCTCCGCAGCCCATTTTGGAGAAGGAATCTGATGGGGTCCGCCCCAGACCCGTGTGTGCCGGGCATTGATCTCAAACAGCCATTTGCCTGCCCTTGATCTATTTTTCAAGATACTCCCGTGTCCTGTGTTAATTTTCATAAAGGGGAGATTGATGATCAGTTTCAAGGACACAGTTGAGGACTCTGATTCCCCAGGAGCTTGAGGGGGGCGAGGCCAGCGCAGGAGGGTCTGGGCAGGACGAGGGTGGTGGGCTCCTGGGAGGCAAGCTGCCACTGGCCTCCGGGGCCCAGGCTGTCCAGGCCGAGAAGGGGCCCGCTGCCCAGTGGAGAAGGGTGAACTCCAACAGCGCTGTGGTCTGGGGCCTGGGAGGGGCCAGAGGGAGGGGCAGCGGACCCCGGAGTCTCTGAAAGCGGATTCAACAGGTTGGTGGGGTCCCTGGGGGCAGGTTCCCTGGAGCAGGAGGGGTCTCCTCTAGGAGGCCACCTGTCCAACATGTCCATCTGAACAGGACCCTGAAAGCTGGCCCCTGATCTGAGGTCCCCCAGACCCCCAGTGAGGGTCCCGGGAGTGGAACCATCATGGGGAGTGGGCTGGTGGCCTCGGGAGCAGGCCGGGCTGTGGAGGGGGAGGCCTGGTTTTCAGCTCTGCCACTGGCCTGTCAGGGGAGGGGGCCAGTCATGTAGGCACTGAGGGGCTCCCTGAGTCTCCCCACCTGGGCAAAGGGGGTGAATTCTCTCCATCTCATGGTGCCATACTGAAGCGGACCAGCCAGCCCTGTGTCCACCCCCAGGGCAGGGGACAGGCGTACTAGACCTGAGAGCGCAGACATGGCTCCTGCTCTTCTTCCCTCAGCACACCACTCACCTCAGGACCAAGCCAAAGCCCCTTCTCCTCCAGGGAGGCCTCCTTGATTGTCCATAGTGACTGCGGACAGGCGGATTGTCACTTCCTTTAGCCCTTGGGTGAGGAGCATCAGAGCCTGTGAGAGGAACAAGCAGCTGCTGGCAGCAGCCTGGGGCCAAACCTGGCTCAGTACGACCTTGCTTGTGACCTTAGAAAAGTCATGTCACCTCCTGCGCCTCTGTTTCTTACCTGGAATTGTTCTTAAATCTCTCCTTCACAGTCTTTCCTTCCAGCACCAGGGTTTGAAGAATGTCAGATACAAAGCAAATTCCAAGAGAGGCTAGCTGGTGACGTCAGTGTCATCACTACCACCTCCCCAGGCACCTGGGCTCAGGACACTGCTGGTGAAGTGCGTGTACTTAGGGAGGTGCGTGCGTGTCTTACTTAGCTCACATGTTTATGTAATGAGGACAAACTGCAGTGCACGCATCGGGAATGCACAGCTCCATGCGTTTTCCCAGAGAGAACACGACTGTGTACCCAGCTTTGGGGTCAAGACACAGCTGGGCAGGGGCCATCTCAGAAGACCCCTTCCACCCTTACCCAGGAGAGGAACTGGCACAACAGAACCCTAGAAGGTGCTGGTAAAAAGATCTGCGCTACAAAGACTCGGGAGAGGTCAGAAAAGGCCATCGTGAGAAGAGTCCTCAAGATGATCTACAGCAGCTGTCCCCACGGGTCTAGGCTTTGTCACTAACTGCCTCTGAGGCCACAGGATAAATGTCCTGCCATCTCTGGGCCTCAGTTTCCACGTCTGCACTGAACACATCACCTAAGGTATGCTCTACAGCCCTAAGAACAGAGTCAGCCATTCGTTTCCAAGTGTTTCTTGAGCACCTACTATGTGCCCGGTGCCGTTCTAGGCTCTTGAGGAAACAATACGCGAAACAGACCCGCATCCTGGTCCCTGGGATTCTGTACTCCAGCAGGAGGAAGGGATGATGATCACAGGCATTCTAAGTAGATGGCGAGTGATTCCACGGTTCTATGGAAGGGCCCAGATAGAAGATGGATGGCCTCCCCTGACACAGCTGTCTTCCTCCTCGGTTCTCATTTGGTCTGTGACATGCCAGGCCACACGTGGCTCCAACACTGATTTTCCTGACCCTCGTCCCCGGGGTGTGGGCGTCAGCAGCTCCCTAAGGGGATGAAGATGCTGGGAGAGGTTTCCCATCTGCATCTATTTTTCCCCCATCTGTCCCCATAAAGATAGGGTATTTCAGACATACGAACAGAGGAGCAGTGAGACGGGCAGGATCTGGTCAGGTGGCGCAGAGGCTCTTTGGCATCCCTGATGACCTGAGGGAAGATGTCTCCTGATAAGGAGCTCCTCACCCTCCTGCTTGGTGGATCTGGAGAAAACAGTCCAGTCTCCCCACACAGCGGCCATTTCCCTGAAAATGAGCACTTGGCCCTCAGGGGCCCTGCTCTCCTCCCAGAGAAAGATGTCATCAGATGCACAAGGAGGTGACATTCTGCAGGGTGCACACCGGCTCTCACCTCCCACAGGTAGGAGGAGGAGAAGAGGTTCAGCTGGGCAGGTGGGGGCCCTGGCTGTGGCCCAGCCCGAGGGGGAAGAAGCGGTGGTGGCAGGCGTCGGGGACCCAGGGAAAGGCTGGTCTTCAAGATTTCAGGGAGGAGCCCAGGGTGGGAAAGGGTCCTTGAGCAACAGAGGTGGGGGACGTTCCAGATATTTAACACATTGCTCTGCGCAGGCCCCGCAGGCTTCTGGGAATAACTTCCAGGTGGCCAAGCCGGGCCAGGTTTTCTGCTTTGCTTGATGGATTGATGGGAATCTGGGGCTCCTAAGAAGGGCCTCAGACAAGGGGCTCCAGATAGCAGTCTGATGCCACTGGATGAGCTTATGTATTTATTTACGGTACCAGGGATTGAACTCAGAGGCCCTTGACCACAGAGCTCCATCCCCAGCCCTGTTTTCTATTTTATTTAAAGACAGGGTCTCCCTGAGTTGCTTAGGGCCTCACTGTTGCTGAGGCTGGCTTTGAACTCCCCATCCTCCTGCCTCAGCCTCCGGAGCCCCTGGATGACAGGTGTGCGCCACTGTCGCCTGGCTAATTTGGATGTCTTAACGACCAGTGTGGCTTGGGCCTGGGCGTGACTGTGAAGCATGAACAATGCCCCCCCAGGAAAGACCATTCGTGTGGGGCACCCACAGAGTACAGAGACTTCTTTCCCAAGTTTTCAGGGTGCAGCTTCACTCAGAACCCAGAGGCAGTGTCTCGGTGTAGGGAGCCGTTTCAGGTGCGTTAAAGTCCCGTCACGTGAGGACTGCCAGTTGGCTGCCCTCAGTCCCCTAAATTCTTTATTTGAAACTTCAAATGTTTCCTTTAAAATGATGGTTCGTTTGTGGTCAACATTTCCAAATGGGGGAATTTCACCTAAAAACCTCATCTTCCAGCAGTGCAGCTGTAGGCCCAAAGCAGGTCCTACCTGGTGCCTGGGGCAGCAGGGGGACCCCCCAGCCACCAAGGGTACACACCCTCCTGGTCCCCAAGTCCCTCATGGTGCACTTCACTTGCTTCTAGCCAAGTTCACGGCACCAAGTATGAAAAGAGACGGGCTCAGGGCCAGCCGTCCGGGTGGGTGACTGGATCCTGCCTCCCCGGCTCAGAGAGCCTCTCAGAATCTCATCTGCAAAATGCAGCTCGTATCATTTCTTCTTCAGGAAAGTTGTGAGGTCCGGATAAGACGTGAGGATCACTGAGAGAGGGTGGCATGGGGACAGAGAGCGGGAGCATCCGACTCAGGCTGCTTTTAAACCCTGGAAACCACCCAGCGCTGTGACTTCAGATCCACTGCTTACCTTCCTGTCCCTCAGTGGTCTCATCTGCAAGATGGGTCTGGTGAAAAGTGAGCCTCACAGGCTGTTGTGAGGACCCCAGGGGCTGACACAGGCCACACCGTGTGTACCCGTCAACGCACAATTTAAAATGTTGTTATGAAGATTACTATTCTGTGACTTCATCCTTTGGTGCCACTAAAACTTACGCCATGGATCTGAGATCTTTCTGCAGAACATTCCGAGTAGCAATTTCTTTCTTTTTACCCAGAATATTGTCCCAAGGGAAGAGAAATCTTCAATTGGACAATTATTGTTTAAAATAATATTGGTGTCAATGACATAAGAAAGAGTCCATCAGCGATCAGGGTCAAGTTCAGGGGCACGGTTGGGAAGGGCTTTTATACAATTCCCCAAATGCCTCAGGAATCAAAGCAATTTATCGGTGTCATTGTCCTCTACTCATTCTTTGGACATCTTCCTGGGACAAGTTGCCTGTGAGCAGATTAGATGACCAGGTTGTAACATTCTAGACACAAAACACGACAAACCATTCATCGTGGGCATCTTCCCCAGGAGCTGAGAGTCACCCTGAAGAGCGGCTTGGGCCATGCTCAGAACCACCATGTTTTCTATCCTGTCTCAAAGCTGCAATACAAGGATGTCCCTAGCATTGTGTGACAGAAGCAGCCTCCGTCCCCTGCCCAGAAGCAATCCAAGGAGCTTAATGGGCCACCTCGGATCAGAATCCAAGGCCCCTATGTCAGATGCAGGTCATTGTAGCCCATGCCCTGCGCAGGCTATGGAACCAGGGCCACTCGGGTGAATGGGACAGGCACCAACAAATTGCACAGACACAGGGAGTATCTTCCTCGGGGTGTAAGCTCCCACAGGCGGCAAGAGAAAAACCAAGGGAGGCAGGTGGGAAACAGCGAGCGTGTCCTGAACCTGGTCTTTATTGAGGAGGGCTGTTCCGTTGAACATTCCATCCAAATACGGTAAAGGGTAGCATCCAAGGAGATGAGGAGGCAGCCACTCCCATTGGGTGACGCCCACTGCCCCTGCCCAGCAGAGGTGAGATCCACCTGCTTTTCCGCCCGTTCCACCCTCCATCGCTCAAGGCTAAGGCCCCATTCAGCTCCCAGGCAGCAGCTCCTGACAGGTCCTGCCTCCCGGAACCTGCAAAGGACTGAACCAATCTCATGTACCATGATGTCAGCTCCTTACCCCCAGTGTGTCCTGTCCCTCCCTCACCTGTGCCCACGTTCCCAGCAGAAGGGTACCAGGTGGGTGCTTTTGATGTCCAGTCAGTGTGGCTCCTGCTCTCTGTTTGCTCAGGGCTCACAAAAAACTAAACAAAATAAAAAACAGAAAACAAAAGCAAACCCACCAGCCAAGCAGCGGAGGAGAGAGAAGCAGGGGTCTAAAGCAGCTCTGGGAGATGGAAGAGGGGACACAGGGAATGGGCTGGGGTCCAGGTGGGCTGGGAGAGGAGGAGTGAGAGGTCAGCTCCTACCCAAACCAGAGCCACAGGTTCTCGGCTCCCAAGTGCCTGCCCTGGGAACGTTTCTGAGTGGATTCTGAGTCCGGGGGCCTGGCGTAGGGCCCAGGTCCCTGCATTCCCACCCATCTCCTGGGGGACACTGCTACCCCTGGCCTGGGACCACCCTGGCCAACAAGAAGGCTGTGGGGCTTGCCCTGTGGCTTCGAGGCTCAGCTCTGGCCGGGTCAATGCCTGCATCTGCAGATCAGGGATGTGGCCCTGCTGGACTCAGGGGGGTGCATCCCACCTGCCTGCACTTTGCTTCAGAATCAAGTTCCAGCTTCTTCCCAAGACCCAGGGAGCCTTCAACACCACCCACGATCTGCCTCAACCCTGTGTCCTGAAACAGCCTCCTCCATGGCTGAACACCCCCCGCCTCCTGCATTTCTAGGCCTTTCTCATACGCTGTTCCTTCTGCCGGTGACATCAGTATGCATCCCACTGCATGGTGAACTTCCATGCCTCCAGGTTCCACGTGGACAGCCGGGTCTCCAGGGAGCCTTGCCTGTCTCTGACAGTTACTTTTAAGAGTCAACTTGACTGGGCCATGGGGTGCCCAGACATTTGATCAAACATTATTCCAGATGTGTCTGTGGACACGTTGACCCTGCAGATCTTAGACAGAGGTAAGCAAATCGCCCTTCCTAACGGGTGGGCCTCGTCCAATCAGAAGCTGACACTTCCCTGAAGAAGGGGACCTTCTCCTCCTACCTGACTGTCTTCAATCGAGGACACTGTTGTATTCTTTTGCTTCCTATCTTTAGATTTGAACTGAAATATGAGCTCTCCTGGGTCTCATGTCTTTGGACTTAAAAGTACATCACGGTTTCTCCTAGGGTCTGAGCTATACCTCTGTGGACTTCTGGGCCTCCATGATCTCATGAGCCAATTCCTTATAATCAACCTTTTTCTAGGTTCATTCTACTGGATCTCTTTATCCGGAGACCCTCATTAATCTACTAGCCCACCCAGAGATCTCACCCTCACTTGTGATACTCACCAGGATTTATTGTAGGCCACTAAAAATTCCTTATTTTTACCATAGAGATACACTGTCCAATGAGGTAGGCTCTAACCACATGTGGCTATTGCATAATTAAAAATCAGGCAGGTCTGAATTGAGATGTATGACAAACAGAAAATACGCATTTTGAAGTCTCCACAGGAAAAAAGAATGTAAAAAAAAATATTGTTAACAATTTACTGTATCGATTACCTGTTAACATGACAATAATTCTGATATATTGGGTTACATCAGATACATGTTTAAAATTAATTTCGCCTGTTTCTTGTTTCCTTTGTCATACAATTATTGGAACATATTAAATTATGCACGTGGCGTGTGCTTCTGTTTCTATTAGACAGGGGTCTCGAGAGCAAGACAGCTACCCAAAAGCCTTCTTAGCTCTGAGCACCCTCAAGATGGATTTGTCATAAGACCTATCCCAGGCTCTAGAACACGGGTCACCGGCAGCCTGGGTGCAAATCCAGCCTGTCACCTGGGTTTGTAAATAAAGTTTTATTGGAACACAGCCGCGTTCATTCAAGGACACCTTCTATGGCTGCCTTTGTGGGACAGTGACAGAGACCATCCGACCCTTGGTGGGAGAGTCTGTGGAGCCCTGCCCGTGGCCATGAAGGGGAGGACTCTAACTCTGGGAGGTAGAATGGCCAGTGCCTGCTCTGCTGCTCAGGACCTGGGGCTGTGGTCGGGCACATCACCTGACCCTCTGAGCCTCAGTTTCCCTTGTTTGTAAAATGGGATCATTGCAATAATGACTGCATGGAGTTGCCGTGATGCCAGAGTGAGGTCAGGCGACTTGAGAGCTTGCTACCTGAATAACAAGAAGAAAAGTTTTAACAGCTGCTTGGTTTGTCCGTTTTTTTTTTTTGTTGTTGTTGTTTGTTTGTTTGTTGTTTTGCTGGGTTAGAGGCCCCACTCTGTGCCTCCACTGTCCCCTGCAGGGCTGTGCCTCTGTAAGGGACTCATCTGCTCCCCATTCTGGCCTGGGGGGGTCTGGGCCCTGCAGAGACCAGGGCCTTGCCAGCCCCATCAGCTCCTCAGGGTGCCTCTGAGTCAGCACCAGGCCCGAGCATGAGTCCAGATGTGACGGAAATGTATTTTTAGCCCCTATTGATCTCTCTTGCCCCAAAACCATCATTACCCTGGTGTCAAAAGCTCCCAATGGCAGCAGCCTCTTGGCCCCTCTGGCCAATGGGTGCCCAGCAAATTACTCCCAGCCATGAGGCGGATAAACCAAAATAACTCCACCAGACAGCTGCTCCTGGGCAGGCCTGCGGGGTCCCCGGGAAAGGGCTCCTTGGACTCTTGCTAACATTATCCACAGCTTTTCTTGTTGTTTGTGAAACCAAGAGGAAGCCAGTCTCTAATTGGCCTGTCTGCCGTCGGCTCTGCCGGGAAGCTGGGCAGAGGAAGGCCCTGGCCAGGGTCAAGCCCAGGGGATGCTGACCCCGAAGGAGGCCTGGCTGCCCCAGGGCTCCGGGCTCACAGAGCAACAGTGGCCTCATACACCAAAGGAAACCCAGCCAGCAGAGACGAGATGTTTTGTCCCCTCGGGCCTAACTCCCCATCACCTAATGGGCCAGAAATAAATCCCCACTCTTTGGAGTGGACAGAGCTCACCTCCTGTGCAAGGGGGACTGCGGTGATCAAGGACGATGGGGAGAGGCACCCACTCCCTAAACCCTAATGCAGGGATCACAGGCTTTATAATTGGACCTGGGTGAGCCCGGTCTCATGATGAACTGGTAAATATTTAACGATTAGCTTTCTGGGGTAAGGGGAGTGTCTGTGGTTTTTGCCCATTCCCGTGGTGTAAATATCAGCACTGTGGGCTAATTCAAGGCACCAGTGTGATTGAACAGAGTTAGGACAAGATAGGAACAATTGCAGGCTCTCATGAGCTGTGCATGTCACTGTGGCTCACCACTGTCACTTAACTTCTGTGTGCATCAGGCCTTCAAGTGTAAAAAATAGGGATAATAATCATTGATGGATGGAATATTCCATATATGTCTGTTAATGAGTAGATTGTGCAACTTCTATTTTAGGAATGATATTTAAAGTAACTGCAATATGGATCAGCATTTGTGGGAATCAGTTCTACATTGGAACTTCTTGGCTCCAGCTTTTTCAACGATTTTTTTCCTCATAAAACTCATCTGAAAACTTTTCTGTAGTATTGATTTTTGATAGATGCTACTCTTTCAGATTTATCTCCAGTAGTCTGGTAGGGCATCATTTGTTTGACACATTCTTAGAAATCCAGTAAGGAGTCTTATCAAGTACAAATGTCTTACTATTGTCCTGTTAATGCACTGAAATACCATCCTAGGGAATGTTCCCCTTTTAATTTCCATTAATGATAGAACAATAAAATTGGGTCCCAAGATGTGAGATAATTGATATGTGCTTCAGTCCATTGTTAGTTTAGGAGATTCTCTTCTTTGTTATTATTTGCTCTTATCCTCAAGAAACCTAACAGAACAAATACAAGTAAAGGAATGACACTGCTAAAGTCAGAGATTTTTTAATAAAAACAAAGATGAGATCAGTCTTTTCTGGAAGGAAACCAAAACTTATTCTATAAGTTCTTAATAATAAAAATATGCAGAACTAGGAGAAAAATATTGCTAATGTCCAAATATGTCAGGATATATTTGAAAAAAGAATCAGTGATCAGTTCTCACATGTTGGTGAGGGCAAACTGGGTCTTATTTACTTCTTAAATCATTGTTTATATCAGAGAGTACACCTTCATATATAGCCCATCTATGTCTAACAGGGCTTGCTCTATATCAAGGATTAGGTCTTCATCTTCTTTTTTAAAAATATTTATTCTTAAGTTTTAGGTAGACACAATATTTTCGTTTTAAATTTATGTGGTGCTGAGGATCAAACCCAGTGCCTTGTGCATGCTAGGTGAGCACTCTAAAACTGAGCCACAACACTAGCCCTTAAGTCTTTATCTTCTTATAGTGAAAGTATTGATTACAATTCAAAGAGACAGCAAGATCTGGCATTGAAGGTTCTTTGGAAGGAGATGCATCCACTCCAATCTGCTCTGTTCTATCATTTCATTTTTCATAAGGAAATTGTTGTCCTTGTGAAATAGATTGTAAGAGCTCTTCAGCTATTCTTATTAACTGGGCTACACAGTCAACAAGTCCACCAGCTATAGAGTATAGGAATTGACCCAGACTTCATTCTCTTCTTAACAGATAAAATGTTACTAAAAACTGAAGCAAATGGATTCTTAATGACAATGGATCCTGTGGGGCTAGCAATAGTTCTTTCATTAGTTTAAAGGAGAAATGAGGATCTTGATATGATTGATCTTGATATGATATCTTGATATGATTCTGAATAGAATATAGAATGAAGTATAGAATGAAGTCAGTGGTACCACAGGACATTTTGATGATGTTGATGAACATCAAAAAATGAACAACAAAATGTATTTGTTGTACTCTTGTTTGTACTAGTAATGAACTGCTGATAATAGCAATCACCAGACAGATTGTCACAGGCAAGATTAAACAAAACAAAAACAAACAAACAAACAAAAAAAACAGCAAAGCAGATCCTTGAGAAGACAGGAATTCTGAGTTTGTCCACACCAATTTTGCATCTTCTTGTTTTCTTCAGAGAAATGTGTAACAGCCACAGTCAAGGCAAATACTACCCCAGGTAGTACAGACCACTTACAACCTTGATATTCATCTTCAGTTTTGCCATAACTGATAGATACTGTTTCTTTCTAGTCCAGGGTAGAAGAGGACTTATCTTCACCCTTCAATTCTTCTAGTTCTCAAAATGGACTAAAGGAAGAAGGGTTTGTAGATGTTTCCTGCCTGTGTCTTAAAAGGAAACTCACAATTCAAGTTTGCTAGTCTAAGTATTTTAAGATGTAAATTTTCTACCTGGGCTCAGTTTAGAAATGCAAATTTAAGACCTAACAGACTTATTTCAATATCAGGTAAAAAATATAGCTTTTAAAACTATTCTAAATTTAAGTCTATATGTTTATATGCTTATACATAGTCAGTTTGCAAGATACTAAATTGATTTATATTGACAAATGCCTTTCACATGAATTTAGTAAATCTGTGATAAGTAAATTAAACTTGTTTATAAGAATGTCTTTAAAATCTAGTAACTTGTATTTATGGCTTGCTAACCAATTAGAATGTATGTCTACATATCTGAGGAATATTGTTCATTGTTTTCTATACAACAACCTCTTAGGAACTCTTTGGTGCAGAAATAACTCAAAAATATTAACTATGCTTGCAATCCATGAGTAATCTAAATATAGTTGTTAAAATGAGTATATTAAATGAGAGGTGTTTTGAATTCTTAAAACTGTATGTTTTAAAATAATTTTATTTTTATAAGGGAACATAAATCCAGAACTAAAATCTTAAGCTTTACACATCTCAGAAATGTTCTGCTTTCTTTCAAAATTATGTAATGCTTACATGTATAGATGACATTCATGGTTTGTCTAAAATATTAATTGTTTAATAGATCTGAAAATTCGTGAGTGAGCCTATACTTTTGCTTGTTCAAGGCCTAAGATAAGTCAAGGAAATAACTAATAGTGTAAAAGTCTGTTAACCTGTTCATATTTTCTACTTCTGGTTTCTGGAATGACATAATAAGATATTATGAGCTAAAAATTACAGTTTTTGTTGTGGTGGTTCATTAACCACAAATCCTAGTACTATTTTCAAAAAATTAAATATTGGTCTGTCTATACCTTCATTCAGTAACCTAAATGCTATATAAGAATTTCTACATTTTTATCATAAATACTAACTGTACTTTCAAAAATTAAATTTTCTGAACAAACTACCCACATAATATTTTTCTTATCGCAAGGAACTTCGCTTTCTTTTTAAAAGGTTAAATGGATTTTGTGCTATGTTGATATTGAATCTAATAAACTTAAGTTCTAGAGGAATTTAAAGCAACTTTAAAAAGGCATTTACGCTTGGAATCCAACTGCTCTTAACAAAGTTTACAAACGAACTGACTTAAAGAACAAAGATTTTATATTTTATCAAACAATATCTTATATTTTCTGCAGATTTTATTATATTTTTAATTGCTTAGAAGAAAATTAGGTACTACAAGAAGTTAGGATTTATTCAAATCTTCATTTGTTCTAATCTAAAGACTCCTCTCTCTTTTTTTGGTTTGTAACACTAGTTAAATATGTTTTACTGATACAAATGCTCTAAAATTTTAAAAATCTGACAGTTTGAGTATAATGCTGTTAATTATGATAGTTGTCTTATATTCTGGAGGTAACTAAGTTGTTTTGCTATGTTGCAAAGTTCTTTAAGTAGTAATGGTAGTGAGTAGCTTCTATAGAAATTCTCCTTTCTCTACTCATTTATTTTCTACTTCAAAAACTAATTGACACAACAATTGCTTAAACATATAGTACAACCATTTTTACAATTTGCCAGTTGCTTTCAAAGTTAAACTTTATACTTGAATGATCCAATCATTTCAGTCCAAGTTTAGCCAAAGGAAATGAAAGAATGAATTAATACATCTTTTCAAAGACTTGAACATAAATGTTTGTGGCAGCTTATTGGTGATAGGTAAAACCTATGAAATTCATTTAATAAAGTAGTATTTTGAAAAGTTAATGCACCTACTTGATATTTGTTAGTATTTCTCTCTGAAATGTTTCTCAGCGGCAAAGTAGAAAGTTGCTCTTCACTTCTTCTTGATGATAGCAGATGTTATGAATACTTAACAGGGTCCCTTGGGTGAATAAATTTGGGTCAACAGATACCATCTTAGGGATGCCACTGGTATTTCTTTGTGACTCTGGGATAAAAATCTGGTAATGGCTGAAAGACCTTTGGAGTTTCTGCCTTTCTGTAGAGGGAAAAGCAATAGTAAGTTGATAGTCTAGATAAATGAATTTATAAGCACTACAAAAAACTACATACTACTACTTTTATATTTCTTTTTTTTTTGTTACTGGGGATTTAACCCAGAGTTGCTTTACCACTTAACTACATGCCCAGCACTTTAAAATTTCTTTTTAAGAATTTTTAGGCAGATCTTGCTAAGTTGTTGAGGCTAAACTTAAACTTGTAAATTCCCCCCAACCTCACTACCAGGATTTGCATTTACAGGCATATATCACTGACCTCAGTTAGATAACAGAAGTCCATTTTAAACTGCACTGCAGTGAGTAGATTACTTTCCAATGAATAGCCACATTACCACAATAAGAACAACCATAGAATCTATAATGGGAGAAAGACAACTTTGAATACTTGCACTCCAACTAGATGTGAAATGAATTTCTAATAAGTTAATAGTGAAAATATGAAAATTACTCAAAACTCATGAAACAGGAAAAAGATAAGAGTCTTGTCTGGCTTGAAAAACCATATAACAATACAACCTAAGTTCTGGAACATCCCACATGATCATACTTATATCTCCTTTTTTAATTGATTGATCATATTTCAGAGTTTATAACATTATTTGTTTATTTACCTGTTTATTATATTTTATAGTTTATAACATTATTATTACCAAAGGGGTTTACTAAACAGTCAGGGACAGGAGAAACTTCTCTGAATTTATAGTTCTAGACTTCATATATCTAATTGCTATTACATTTAATCAGCTAAGAAGGTATTACAGTTTGGATAGAATATGTCCCATACAGACCATGTGCTAAAGGCTTAATCATCAGTCTATGGTGCCATTGGAGGTAAAAACTTTTGGAGATTGGACCTGATTGGAAAAGGAGGATCACTAGGGATAAATTCTAGATAGATATAACTTGCCCCTAGTTCCTTCTCTATTCTTTCCTGGATTCCATGAACTAAAAACTTTTCATCCTCCATGCCTTTTCATTGTGATGTTTATGCCTTTTAATATCCCTGGAAGCAACGGAGTGAGCCGACCATGAAATGAAATCTCTGAAACCATGAGCCATAATAAACTTTTCCTCCTTTAAGTTAGTTTTCTCAATTATTTTGTAACAGTGATGGAAAGTTGATTAAAACAAAAAACATTCCAAATTGTTTACAGAAAAATTAATCATTTCCTAGTGGACAAGAATATTAAAGTTTAAGAAGGTTTAAAATTAAGTATTAAAATGATTAAGTAAATCAAACCAATAGTGAAACAGCTCAAGGCTTTAAGGCAGATACTGCACATTAAGTTTATAAATGTTTAAAATGTTTCACTAAACAGTTTATGAAACAACCCTGAAACAGTTTTAATTTAATTTAAACACAGTAAGAACTTAAGGTGAGCTGAGCTTGTAAAAGAGTTTTGAAATGTTAACTGCAATAAACCTAGTTTTCATTTTTAAAAAACAAAGTCATCCATGAAGAGAAAGTTCTTCTTTCTCTCAGCTTATGGTGGACTAGCTGCTCCAAACTAATCATTCTCCTGAGAACAATAGAAAAGTAGACCAAACAACAGGGGCCAGCAGTCAAAGCAGCCAGAGCTTGAGGAACCAAAATCCTGGAAATGAGGAAAAAGCACTGGAGCAAACACAGCACCCACTCTTTCTTCACCAGGCATTTGAACACACATACTATGCATGTGTGAGGCAATATAGGACCATCAGGTAGAAGGAAACTTTCAGAGAGGTCTTCCTGAAACCGCTGCTATTTCAAACATTTTAGCAGACTATCAGCCAGGAAGACAAAATTAAAAGTTGTGAGCCAGCAAAGATAAGGAGCCCTTAAATTCCTAGGTTTTGAGATCCCAGATGTCCTGGGAATATAGGCAAACCAAAATAGACCAGCCTCTGCTCTAAGAAAGTGATCTGCTCAGAATTTACAAAAAGAATGTTAAATATACTCTCATAGGTGATATCATCAACTTAAATTATCAATAAAAAATTACCAGGCATGCCAGAAAACAAAACCTAAAATTCCAAAAGTGAGAGCATGGAAGTAGACTCATAGGTAATCCAGACTGGAGTTATCAAACATTGACATTGAAACACCTGATGAATATATTTAATAAAATAAACTTAAAAGTAGATAATCACTAAAGAATAATAATCTTTAAAAATAAAATTTAAGAATTAAAGGTGATAAACAATATAGTGATGCACATCTGTAGTTCCAGCTACACAAAAGGCCAAAGCACAATGGTAATGAGTTTGAGGCCAGCTTGGAAAAAATAGCAAGACCCATTTCTCATAAGACAAATAAGGAGACTGAGGGTATAACTCTGTAGTTAAAACATATGCTCAAAGCCATAGGTTTATTCACCCTGAGTTTACCTAACTCCATTTGTGTCTCTTTGACTCTATTTCCTCCTTAGCTGTTTTTCTCTGTGCCACTTTTTTTTTCAACTAGATACCTTGGATTCCAGAACAAAAAGCCTGATTGATAAGTATCTTTATCACAAAGGACCAAAATTGCTCCCCTGAAAGCCCACCTAAAAATATTAAGGACCTCTTTAAAAATTTCTAATTTTATGGACCGTGTTATGAGATTCACAGAGCATATCAGCCCATGTAGATGCTGCCCACTACATGGGAACAGTTATTTTGCAACAAAACCAAGTCTGCCCCACAAGAGGAAAAGTCATCTCATGATAGATGCTAAATCACCCCCTACAATCAATGACAGGCCTTCCCAGAGCTTCACAGAATGAGTCTGAGATCACGGCCAACTGCATCATGGCCTGATCAGGATGATTTTACTCTGTGCAACCCCCTCTCCCAGTCATACAAACCCACCAAGACATTGCCTTTGGTCCTCTTTTCTATAAAATCTTCAAGTTGCTGGCAATCCCTTTAAGACAGAGCTTTGGTTACTATACCACTATATGTGTTTGTCCTGGCATGGCCACACTGATTAAAATACCTTTCCTACCCTTCAAACTGCTCTGCTTTTTTGCATATTACAAAGGGTGACCCACATTGGTCTGTGTAGACCTCTGGAGCCAGACCCTGTGTCCTAGGACTCTTGTAACACTGGCTCCAGGTCTGGCCTTCGAAGGTACTTTAGCTTTGATTTTCAGCATGAGATGATTAACTGTAGGATGTTGGGATAGAGATAATAGCTAAAACCCAAAAAATAAAACAAAAACAGGTTACCAGGAAATGCCTAGGGACTGAGCGGGACAAAATTAGGGCCTCTTTAAAAATTTCTAATCTTATGGGCCCTGTCACATCTTTTTTGGGGAAAGGGTCTGTGTACATTATCCTCTCCTCTGCTCTTGTTGTATTCTAACAAATGAAAACACTTTAACTTTATTGAAAATTGAAACATAGGTACACTAAAATGGGTTGGAAATCATAATCTATATCTTACACATATATTATGGTAACTAAAATTAATAAATATTATGATTATATCCTTACTATAATTGTTTGGCTGTATTATATAATTATATGTCATATGCTTACTTAAGTTTTTATAGATGTTATACATCTGGGATGATGGGATAAAATGGTTTAAAGTATCTATTGATGTTAATGCCAAGTCATTACAATTCTCACAAGGAACTAGAGGCCTCAAGTTACTGTTAGATGATTGCTTCATATTAATAAACAGGAAAAAGACTAAAACTTGGATTTTAAATTATGAAAATAAGTCCATTCACTGAGGTGCTATAGGCTCCCACATCATTTTAGAAGGGCTCTGGAATGTGAGGTAGGCTAGACAGTCATAAGCAGGTGGGCAGGTGAAGGGCAATGAAGAACACCAACAAACCGGAAGAATATTAGACATATGCATTAGAAAAAATCCAGGAGTCATAGGACTAAAAACACAGGCAACTTTATCATAGTAGAAAAGACTGGAAAATAGAAACCAGAAGGTCCTCTGTTCCCAAACTATAGATAATTATAAGCCTGAAGGGAACTATCGCTTCAAGACCATGCCACAGCTACCTCTTATCACCAGGTCAGCACCAAAACCATTTTGCAGCCACCCCTTTTGACTAGGTCATCATGACCCTCACATAGAGAATTCACTGAAGGCTACACAAAGGGGTAATAATTTAAGGGGATATGAGAGAACAGAACAAGAACAAAGGGATCCAAAATCATTGAAAATTCTTACTCTATAAAGGCTACATATCATCCTCCCTCAGAGTAGGTTTCTTCAGTGCTTATCCTCAATGTCTGTATTGTCACTTTTTCTGATAAATTCTTGTTACCCTGTTTGATTCATTTGAAATCCTTCTTGTGGAATCACAAGATATGGTGGTTGAAGACCCCTGAGGTCACTTTACTTTGTGAGTGGGTCTCTGCTGAAACATGGAGAAAATGACAAGATTTTGGATAGAAAGGACCCTTCTATCATGAAAACTCTGCATGCTCAATGAGAAGCTTGACATCATTTAATCAGGAAAGGTTCAAAAGAACATACTAGTTGCTGTGTGGAGGATATTGGAGAAAGGGGGAGCAAGTCTGGAGATATGGGCTCATTAGCAGACTACTGGAAAACAGGGCATAAATGCTAGGATTAGAGGGGTTGCCCTTGGTACTGGTAAAAAGGACGTCAAATTCAAGGGCTCAGAGGGATGAATTTTTACTGAAAACAGACAAGAATGAACAAGATTCTCCTGGATGGCAATCCTCCCCATCTACTTTTGATTTTTGTTATGAAATAATATGTTGCCCTTAGGTTTCCTTAAATTCTATTTTAGGATAGGAAAAGTCTTTTTCTCTCTCCCCTTTAAATTCTCCATCTGAAGTCCTGGAAATTAAACTGAGTCTAGTCTGCATGCAGTGTAGTTCAGTGTTAGAGTACAGGCTTAACAGGCCCTGGGCAAAATAAACAAGCAAACAAGGAAAAAATAAGAACAAATGTGATAGATTAACAGAAGAAAAAATTTCTCCTGTAAGTATGCACAGGAATTTTGCAGTGATTTGGTAAGTGTCATCTTATTAGACAAGGAATTCTCTCCTGAGCTGACTTGAAGAGTTAACCTTAGAAATGGAAACTTCCTTCATATAATGTAAGCATCCTTTGGAAAAGGTTATTTGTACTGTATTTGTAGATAAAGAGAGGTAAGAGTTCTACCAGTGTCTACAGCTCTTACATGCCTTACATCAAAAATAATCCAAATACCAAAGAGAGAGATACTTTGGGGAGGCATTCTTTGGCACTCTTCACTGCAGACTCACTTTTGAGAGAGCATCAAAATGTGAACTATTTTTAGAGCTGCATCAATGAACTTACACTATCACATACAGTTTTGAAATTTAATATCTTCATGGCTCCACCATTTTCAGAATCGATATGAAAAATCTTTGTCAGTAACCTCCCATTCTTTGAAAGAGATGTTTGGAAATGCTTGTAGTTTATCATGTTGAACTTTAGCTTTCAGATAGAGACAGAAATAAAATTAGGCCAGAGAGATCAGCAAAGGCCATAAAGGCTGAGTATGCCTGCTCAGGAGCGGAACCTTAACCCTGGAAGCCTGGAGGGCTCTGGATCACAAGGTTCCTTCCCCACCCTCTCCTCTCACAATATGGACATCCTGATCCTTCCTGAACTGACAAGGAACTCAGGAGAGCCAGTAGGGGATCTTGGAAATTAATGACTCATTACCAAAGAAGAAAATGTATGCTTTGGTAGAGCGTTCAATCCACACAGTTTAGCCTAATATTTATTGCTGTTGTATAGTAGTCACATATATTAGAAATGTGATAATGACAAAGAGTAAACAGAAAAATTCCCCCTCTGTCAATGGAACTGTATATTTCAAAATGATAGAAGAAAAGATGTTAGGAGCCACAGCAAAAATATTGATACAGGCACCTTTGGATTTTATTGACTGCCAGCCAGCAATTCACATTCATATGGTAATTGGACTCATGCTGTTCAGCTGGGCCCATTTCAAAACTCAGGTTACTCATGTCACTCTTGTAATGGGAGAGTTCCCATTGGTTGGGAAAGGATGGTAGGAGGGTGTTCCGGGGGAAGGGGAAACCCCCCCGGCTCAGGTAGAACACACACGTGGCGGACCCACCTGTTAGGGGACGCACACAGCCTCTCTCTAAATAAAACTTTGTCTCAGTTTGACTGGCTTGTGTTTTTGTGCCCAACCGGGTTGCAAGATTGCAAGCCCGTGTGCACTGACAGCTCAGCAGGGGATCGCTCAGCAGGGGTGCCGCAGGCAGTGCTCAGCAGCAGGAACGGGACTCAGCCGGCCCGGGGCCGGGCAGTTTGCGGCATTTTGGTGGCCCTGTACTGGGAACGCCCAAAACTTAAAGGTGAGTAATATCACTCGCCCCTAAGGAAAGGCGACAGAATGGGTATTTCTGTTTTGATTTATTCTGCTCTTATTTCAGGCTCTCTAGCCTTACAATTTTTCCAGACGAGTTGGGATAAATGGCTGACTCAAGGTTTGAAGTTATTCGGCCCTGAGAGAGAGAAAATTGACATAATCATTTTCCTCCTCTCCGTTTCTGTTTCATTCTGTTTTGGCTTTCTTCTATCCTATCTTATTGGGTTACGTTACCTTTATAGTAGATTAGAATCTAGTAAAAAACAAACCGAAAAACTGTTAAGTAAATTGTTAGAGGTCCAAGCCATGGCAGAAAACATATTAGGTCAAGCAAAACAAAAGGTCTCTCAAGCTAGTCAGATAGAAGAAAATTTGAACAAGGCAAGCTCAGGGAAAAAACGGTCATCAGATAGGGAGGCTGCTACTAACTCCGTTCCACCACCAGAGGGCATAGTTCAACCAACAGCTTTACCTGCCTCCATAGATGATGAACGGAATCCTGAGGCGGGACCCCAAAAACTAGCATGCCCTGTAATTGAGCAGGGAGAAGAAAAAGAACGAGTTTACCGTGCCTTAGATTTCAAAATAATAAAACAATTAAAGGAAGCTGTAGCAGCCTACGGCCCGGCCGCTCCCTTCACAGTCAGTATGGTCGAATCTATTACCGGCTGGAACTTAACACCAGCAGATTGGGCTAACGTGTGTAATTCTGTGCTAAATAGAGGACAGTATTTATTATGGAAAATTGCCAATGAGGAATTTTGCAAGGAGACAGCTAGGCAAAATGCAGAAGCAGGTTACCCTGAACGAGGCCTGAAAATGTTACTGGGAAAAGAGGAGTTTCAAGAACAGATGCAACAGCTCAGATATGATCCTGGCATATACGCTCAAGTCGCTATAAATGCAATTAAGGCATGGAAAACTTTAAAGGGACAAGGGGATTTTCAAGGTCAACTATCTAAGATAATACAAGGAGTTAATGAGCCCTACGCTGACTTTGTAGCTAGACTTATTGAAGCAGCCTCTGAGACATTTGAAAATACAGAACAGGCAATGCCATTTATAAAACAGCTGGCTTACGATCAAGCAAATCGTTGCTGCAAAGAGGTCATTAGACCGTGGAAACAGGAAGATTTAAACACATATATTAAATTATGTAGAGACATTAATGAACAAGGACAAGTCATGGCAGCTGAAGTAAAACAGGCTTTAAGTACCAAGCCAAAAACATGCTATAATTGCAATCAAGAAGGGCATTTTAAAAGAAATTGCCCCATAGGAGGAGGGTTTAACAAAGCTAGGTATCAAAAGAGTAGAATCCCGGGTATTTGCCCACGATGCCATAGAGGGAGACATTGGGCTAATGAATGCCATTCTCAAACCACCATAGAGGGTATTCCGTTATCAAAAAATGGACAAAGACCAAGTGTCTACCCACGATATCGTGGAGAAAGGCATCAGGCCCCGTTGTCAAAAAACGAATTGGAGGGCCCAATGCCCCGGGGCCCAAAACCACAAATATACGGGGCAATGGAGGAACCCAGCAGTACCATCAAGGTGGTGCCCAGGACGCATTATCCATCAGATCCCTCATCAGACAGACTAGAGGGAGCGCAGGGTTGGACATCTGTGCCTCTGCCAGAGCAGTATTAACTCCAGAGATGGGAGTTCAAATCATTCCCACAGGAGTAAAAGGACCTCTTCCCCAGGGAACAGTAGGCTTATTATTAGGACGCAGTTCTTCTACACTTAAAGGGCTTATGATAAGTCCTGGGGTAATTGATCCCGATTATGAGGGTGAAATAAAAATCATAGCTAGTTCTCCAAGAGGTATATCAGTAATTTCATCAGGAGATAGAATAGCACAGTTATTAATAATACCAAGCCTACATGATAAATTTTCCAGTTGTAATGTAGAAAGAGGTTCCAAGGGATTAGGCTCCACAGGTGTAGATTGGGCTATGCTATCTTTAAATTTAGATTCTCGCCCTATGCTAAAATTAAATATTCAAGGGCATGATTTTAATGGACTGCTGGACACAGGCGCTGACCTCAGCATCATATCTCGCCAGGAATGGCCTAAACATTGGCCATTACAGCAAGCGACCCAAACGCTTAGAGGCCTAGGAGTGGCAACTAATCCCCATAGAAGTGCAATGGTATTAGATTGGAGGGATCCTGAAGGATGTGAAGGAACTATACAGCCCTATGTATTGGACCATCTCCCCATAAATTTATGGGGACGAGACGTCCTAGATCAATTAGGATTGACATTAACAAATAACGTCAATCCTAACGCGCCCACTACTAGGGCAAAACAAGGCTTTAGAAAAGAAAAGAGATTAAGAGATCAAGAACAAGATATAACAGCACCAATTCAAGTAGATCAAGAGATAGATAAACATGGATTGGGTTTTCAAAAAGGGCCACTGAGACAATCAAAATTACTTGGAAATCAGAAAGACCAGTGTGGGTTCCTCAGTGGCCCCTAACTAAAGAAAAGATACAAGTAGCCCATGATCTGGTCAAACAGCAATTAGCGGAAGGACATATACAACCTTCCGTATCTCCCCATAATACTCCCATTTTTGTTATTAAAAAGAAATCTGGTAAATGGAGATTATTACAAGATTTAAGAGCCATTAATAATGAGATGGTTATTATGGGACCTGCTCAATCAGGGATTCCCCAACTGTCTGCTTTACCAAAAACGTGGCATGTTCTAGCTATAGATATTAAAGATTGTTTCTTCTCAATTCCAATTCACCCCGAGGATAGTCCACATTTTGCATTTACTATCCCTGCACTGAATCATGAAGGTCCTGATCAGAGATATGAATGGAAAGTACTCCCTCAAGGGATGGCTAACAGCCCAACTTTGTGCCAAATTTATGTTGATAAAGCAATCCAGCCACTTAGAATTCAAAACCCTGAACTACAGATATTTCACTATATGGATGATGTGTTAATGGCACATAAAGATAAAAACACATTGCTAGAATGTTATGCCACGCTTACAAACTTATTAAAAAATTATAATCTAGAGATAGCAATAGATAAAGTACAATTAAATCTTCCAATTAATTATTTAGGAGTTCTATTATCCTCAACCATGGTCCGTCCACCAAAAATTCAAATACGAGTAGATCAACTCAAATCACTTAATGACTTTCAAAAGTTATTGGGAGATATAAATTGGATAAGGCCTTATCTAGGCATACCAACAGGAGAATTAGGACCTTTATTTGATATTTTAAAAGGTCCATCAGATCCAAATTCACCCCGCATGTTAACGCCTGAAGCTAGAAAGGCATTAAAAATCATTGAAACATATATGGAAAATATGCATTTGGATAGAATTGATATAAGTTTGCCTTTATTATTTATTGTACTACCGGCCAAAAATATTCCTACAGGGGTATTTTGGCAAGAAGGTCCATTATTATGGATACATTTGTCTTATTCTCCTAATACTATTCTTACTAGATATCCTGAGGCTGTAGGGCAATTAATACTCAAAGGAATAAAGGCAGCAAAAGGAGTGTTTGGGATTTCTCCCAATAAAATTATTACTCCATATACTATGGATCAAATTGATGAGTTAGCTAATGAGTTAAATACTTGGGCAATAATCATGTGTAAATCTAGTGTTGCATTTGATAATCACTTGCCATCTAATCCTTTGTTGTCCTTTTGGTCTAAGCATCCTGTAGTTTTTCCAAAAATGACAAGAAAAACCCCTATCATAAATGCTCCAAATATATTCACTGATGGGTCAAATAATGGTACAGCAGCAGTAGTTACTCCTGATCAAACTTTTACATTTTTAGTACCCAAACAATCAGCTCAAAAGGTAGAGCTCAATGCAGTATTGCAAGCTTTTATGATGTTCAAAGATTCTACATTTAATTTATTTTCTGATAGTCAGTATGTAGTTAATGCTATCGTATCTCTTGAAGATGCTGGTAGGATTTCTCCTTCCTCTACTGTTTTCTCTTTGTTTTCTGCTATACAGAGTCTAATCTGGGATAGAAAGGATCCATTCTTTATAGGACATATCAGAGCACATACAGGATTGCCTGGAGCCCTTAGTTTGGGTAATGAACTAGCAGATAAATCTACACATGACATACATATTTTCTCCACAATAGAAGAAGCTATAAATTTTCATAAAAGGTTCCATGTCAATGCTAATACTTTACAAAAACGTTTTAAAATAACTAAAGAACAAGCCAGACATATAATAAAACAATGTCAAAATTGTGTGACATTTTTGCCACAAGTTAATCTTGGAGTCAATCCTAGAGGACTGATACCTAACCATATTTGGCAGATGGACGTCACACACTTGCCAGAATTTGGAAAATTAAAATATTTACATGTTACAGTTGATACTTCTTCTGGATTTTTGATGGGCTCCCTTCATCCCGGAGAAAAAACTAAAGATGTTATAGCTCATTGCTTACAAAATTTTGCCACTGTGGGTGTTCCTAAACAGTTAAAAACCGATAACGGTCCTGGTTACATCTCCAAGTCTTTTAAACAATTTTGCTCATCATTTGGCATTACTCATATAACAGGAATCCCATACAACCCACAGGGACAAGGCATAGTTGAAAGAGCTCATCAAACTATAAAAATGTACTTATTAAAGCAAAGGGAGGGAATTAGTAAGGGGTATATATCCCCCAAAGATAAACTTAAAATAACCCTTTTTACTCTAAACTTTCTAAATTTGGATTCATCAGGACTTAGTGCTGCGGAAAGACATATGTATCCGAAAAATGTACATAAGCCTAAGGTACTTTGGAAAGATATTCTAACAGGACAATGGAAAGGTCCGGACCCAGTAATAGTCTGGAGTCGGGGCTCCGTCTGTGTTTTTCCACAGGAGGAACAGCAACCAATTTGGATTCCAGAGAGATTAACTAAAACAATTTCTACAGAAAAAGAAGATGATTTGACTCAAATCCATAACAGCTGATATCCAGAGTTCCAGCCTGGCTATTCTTGCATCTGCGACAGTGATTTACCACGGTGCCTTTTTCAATATCTATTTTATTATTTGCATTTTTCCCACATCATAAAGTTCTATTTTATTTTATTTTATTTTATTTTACCTTATTTTTTAAGCTCATACAAACCTAGGTTAATGTTTTTCTGATCAGTTTTATTTTTTTTGACTGTGTTTTATTTATTTATTTATTTATTTTTAACTGTAAAGTTTTTAAACATTGCAATGGAGATTTCACCTAGCTATAGCTACAAGGCCTTTATTTACTATTGTCTTATATGTTCTATGTTATGTATGCTGTTTTGTGTTGTATGTCTGTATGTGTGTATGTCCATATTTCATTTATAAGGAGCGCTCATGTATATATAGATACAAGTATTCAAAAAAAAAAAATTTAGTCACGTGACTTATATGGTTTAATTTATTTTAGGTAAACAGCTGTTATTAAGTTTTGTTTTTAAAGGTGGTTAACAGATATGTTTGTTTACTTTCACCTTTCCTTTTCATTATATTTCATAATTCTGTTCAGGATAATGTCTCTTTAGCAACATGGCCATAATTCCCATCTCCATCCCAGTGCCGGTGAAGACTAAGACCAAACTACAACTTTTATGATAGCTATCACTATAAACTGTATAAATTGATACATCAATCAAAATAACTCAATAAGACTGCTCAATCAAGGACTTAATTTACTCTGGGAGGAAATGGACATATTGATAGACTCCTCCAATTTGAACTGCTCAATCAAGGACTTAATTTACCTTGGGAGGAAATGGACATATTGATAGACTCCTCCACTTTGAACTGCTTACACAACTTGTCTGGACTATGTATCACCTATATACATTGTGTTCTATTTGTTGATACAGCGCACTGGTAGTGCTAAATATCTTAGCCGATGTGTCACCAGTGTTTCCAAAGGAGCCTTCAATTGGCTTGGTGTCGTGGCAATTCTGCGTCTTTCTCCCTGCTGCTAGTGATGGTCTGATTTTGGGGGCCAACAGAGGTGAGGCAAGAACCTCACCCCCCCACTGGCACCAAGGTTAAATTTGGGGGCCAACAGAGGTGAGGCAAGAACCTCACCCCCCCACTGGTGCATAGGCCTATTACACAGGTATGGCTATATACTGGACCGGTAGTCAGTGACGGGTATGATTCGGTTACAGTGGTATCAACCTAAGCCAGGAGACTGACGCAATAAGGTCAGTTTTCCCATGACGGGTAAGAACCATATGTGAATTGGACATACCTAACAGGCACGGTCCCTAGCCACATTTGCCTGTTGTTTATTTAAACAGTAGGGGGCAGATGTTAGGAGCCACAGCAAAAATATTGATACAGGCACCTTTGGATTTTATTGACTGCCAGCCAGCAATTCACATTCATATGGTAATTGGACTCATGCTGTTCAGCTGGGCCCATTTCAAAACTCAGGTTACTCATGTCACTCTTGTAATGGGAGAGTTCCCATTGGTTGGGAAAGGATGGTAGGAGGGTGTTCCGGGGGAAGGGGAAACCCCCCCGGCTCAGGTAGAACACACACGTGGCGGACCCACCTGTTAGGGGACGCACACGGCCTCTCTCTAAATAAAACTTTGTCTCAGTTTGACTGGCTTGTGTTTTTGTGCCCAACCGGGTTGCAAGATTGCAAGCCCGTGTGCACTGACAGCTCAGCAGGGGATCGCTCAGCAGGGGTGCCGCAGGCAGTGCTCGGCAGCAGGAACGGGACTCAGCCGGCCCGGGGCCGGGCAGTTTGCGGCAAAAAGATGTTAAATGATTTTAACCAAAAACATTATAAATGTTTGAGGAAACAAATCATGTTTAACCTGATTTAAACATTGTACATGTGGACAAGTATTAAAATGTCATATGGTAACCAACTAGTATAACTTTTAAGTTTGTGTATTAATTAAAAATAAAATTAATATAAATTTTAAAAAATAAAAAATAAAATTTCAACTAAAACCAAAGGACAGAAGGAAAGTAAAATAGAAACCCCAGTGCCAACAACAGGCTCCAAGAACCACCAATCTCTTTCCTGTCCCTTTCATTTTTCAAATCAATCTGAATCCTCTCTTAATGGATGCAAATGAACATAAAATTCCATATGACTAATCTATTTTCTTTCTATATTCTCACAAGACTTTTGCCCACATTAGTTTTAATCTGTGATAGAAAACCAAAACCCAGACTTCAGAAAATATTTAGTCAAATTATAGTTAAGGTAACTAACACTAAATAAAAATTACTGTGTGTTTCATCCCTACTGTTTTAATGTTATCTACAACTTGGTCAGGAGTTTTACAGAGCACACTGAAATATTCCTTTCCTAAAGCTGATTATAAAATGGTCCTAATCTATGGTACATTATATGGAGTTAGAGTTCCTCCTGTCCTTTAAATTTACTAAACATGTAACCTCATGAGAATAGCTTAGCCTCTCCAAACTTGTTTCTTACCAGTAAAGTCAATTCAGTATTTACTAATATTACATTATATTGCATGCACTCGAGATACATTAATGAACACAATATATCCCAGCCATCAATGAGGTTAACTGTGAAAAAATGTCAACCAAGAAAACAGGAAAAGAAGACAGATGGTCAGGGAAGGGCTGTCCGGTGAAGCCACTGAGCAGTCATCTGAGAGTAGCCACCTGGAGGAACAGTGCAAGTCCAAGTGTCATATTAAGGAATAGTAAAGAGGCCAGACAACCTTGAGAATGAGGAGGAGAAGAGGATAGGAGATGAGGTCAGCAGAAGAATAGCTCAGGCTGAGCCTACCACTGACCACAATAAGGACTTTAGCTTTGACTTCAAATGAGATTGAGAGGCACCAGAAATTTCTGTTTGAAGGAATGTCATATTCTTACCATGTTTAAAGACTCACTCTTACTTTGATCAGGGGTAGGGATGCATCAAGAGACCAAATAAACAAAGTAATAATATGTACTACATGAGAAGCCTTACCATACATTTTACCCCAATGCAACACCAAACATATAACATTCATGAACTATAAAAGCAAACAAAGAACAAGGTTTATCAGACACACCTTTAGGACTATAGCACTGTCTCCTGTCCCACAAGATGGAGGTGGATGTCGGGAATGCAGGAAACTCCAGCAGGAGGAGAACCTCATTCCCACAGCAAGAGCCCAACCCAATAAAGGCTTTATATGGGTTCTTCTTTACTGGGGAGGAAGCAGAGGTTGCTGGAGATTATACACGTTACAACATGTTTCACATGATGATGTCAAAATTAGTGGATAGAAATTGAAGGACAAACATAATATTTGCATAACCCAAGGTTATCAGGGTATCATTTTAATCTATATTTTTAGTTGTAGATGGACATAATATCTTTTTTAAAATTTTTTTATGTGGTGTTGAGAATCGAACTCAGTGCCTCATGTGTGCTAAGCAAGTGCTCTACTGTTGAGACACAACCCCAGCCCCATATCAGGATCTCTCTCTCTCTCTCTCTCTCTCTGTTACTGAGGATTGGACTCAGCAGTACTTGATCACTGAGCCACATCACCAGCCCATTTTTAAATTTTATTTAGAGACAGGGTCTCACTGAGTTGCTTAGCACCTCACTTTTGCTAAGGCTGGCTTTGAACTCACGATCCTCCTGCCTCAGCTTCCCAAACTGCTGAGATTACAGGTGTGTGCCATGGTGCCTGGCCTGGGTATCTCTCAAAGGAATAATGATAACTCTTTGAGATACTGTCAAACATCAGCTTCACCAAGATTAACATCATCAATAATAAGATACATCAACATCACACACTCCTGATATGATTCACTATGATTTACTTCTTTGGTATTGACCCCCAAAACAAAACCTTAATCAAATCATTAGAAACCATCAAACAAATAAAAATGGGATGCATTCTACAAATTAACTGTCCACATTAGTGTTAAGGTCATGAGAAAAATAAGGCTGAGGATTTGTCACAAATTGAAGGAAACTAGATATATAGAAGTAAATTGCAATATGAGAACCTGAACTAAAACCTGGACAGAAAAAAGATAGTGAAAAGACGAGGAAAATTTAAATAAATTTTGTACCCACTAGCATTAAATTCTAATTAATAGTATTGATTTAGTCAGTTAATTAATAGTATTTTAGAATAGGTCAATGTTAATTTACTAGTTTTAAAAATTGTACTATAGTTGCACAGGATGTTACCCTGCACTGATTGTTGCTACATTTCAGTAAGTCAAAAATTACTTCAAAATAAAATAAAATTAATACACAAACTTTTCCAATGTTTTTAATAGAAACATAATGTCAGATTTAACATGCTTTTTTTGTTCTTCAATTTTTTATAATCAAAATCTATAAAATCCAATGAAACCTGGATCCCAGAAAACACATTTTTTTAAAGACTAACATATCAAACACAGCTCTTCCAGGTTACTGTGGTATATTTGTTTAGCTGAAATTAAAATGATATGATGCTCAATAAACTTAAAGGGATTTCTCTGTCACTCTGAGAGAAGGGTTAGTGCAGGAAGTTTATAGTCTTGTAAACTTTCAGAAGTGTTTGCTTCTCTTCTCTTTTAGGTGGAAAGGGTTTGGAAAAGGCAGCAATTGCTTTTTGTTGAAAAATTCAAGCCACTTGAATTATCTCTGGGCATAAACCAATTATGAATGTTAGGCATATATTGCTAATATGATTAGTAGGGGAGCCTCTGTTTCACAGCTGATGTTCTGTGAAGCACATTCTGAAGCACACCTTCCTGGGTGAAGTCTTATCTCTGTGTATGTAATCAACACATAATGACTGAATTGTAGCTCCAGGGGAATAAGATGAGCTTCCAAATCTACAAATATGGAACAGACATAATTATCTGGAAAGCCTTCTTGCCTTTCTTATTTTATTTCATTCATTGGTTCATTTTGGCAGCTCCTATTTTATTAAAGCTCTGAGAATTCTACTTTATTAAAGCTCTGGGAATTCTAATTTCCTCATCTATAAAATAGGACTAAAACACTGACTTAAAAGCTTAGTGTGAGTATGAGAATGGCTGAAAAAATACTTCCACATAGTAAGAATTCAAATGCATATTAGCCTCTTCAAAGACACTAAAGATTTTTTTTTCCAATTAATGGGATGGTTGAAATAAAGTGAAATATTTTCTTCTTCTTTCTGTGTATTCTCTTGTCCCTTCTGACTTTCCCATCCCATTTCCTTTTCACTCTAGGTTACAAGAAAGCAGAAGAAACTGACCTCCTGAATGAGTTAGGTTAAGTTTGTATATTTATTTAGTAGATTTTTTTTGTACTAAGGGCGATGAACCCAGGGCTTCATGCATACTACGCAAGCATTCTACCACTGAGCCTCATTCTCAGCCTTTTTATATTGAGGCAAGTCTCAATAACTTACCTGAGCTGGCTTTGTCTTGTAATTTTCCTACCTCAGTCTTCTGAGTAGCTGGGATGACAAGTGTGCATCATGACAACCAGCTAATCTTTTTTCTTCCTTTGTAAGTCACTTGCCTCCATTGGCTTCATGGGAGATACAAAGGATTGCAACTTTCTAGACACTTCCCTCTCATCCTTCCCATTATGTAGATTAATTTCCAAATGCAATCTTGATCTAACAACTCATTTCTTGCCAGTCTCTGCCCTAAGTGTAACAAGATCTTTCCAGTCAGAAATCCAAGGGATTAAGCTAGTGATCAGCAAAGTGCAGGAACTCATTAAGCAGGATCTTTGACCTAACAAAATTTCCTTCACTCTTCCTCTGAAAATAAACCTTTTCATTGAGATCAGGATAAGAGCAGAAAGTGGAGTAGAAAATTTGCTCTGTCCATAACCATCACCCCGATTTTAATAGCTGTACACTTCTACCTGCCAAAATGATGCTGTTGATCTCTATAAATTAGACAACTATGTAGCTCAAAATTAGATATTCACTACCCTTCTCAGCCTACCAGTGAATGGGGAATAACTGCTCAAAGTATGGGTCTTAATGAGAGAGGTTGATGGAATGTGCTGCTTGCACAATTCTGAATATATTACTAACCACAGTGTTGTACACTTTAAGTTGATGAACTGTATGATACGTGAATTTTACATCAACAAACCATATTGAAAACAAAATAACCATGAAGCCAAAATCATCTACACTGTCAACCTGTGTTTCATATCTTGAAGTGAGCTGGGCATCAATGAAATTTTTAAAGAACAAATTTTAGTTTCTTGTAGGAATACACACACAAATATATATATATATATATATATATATATATATATATATATATATATATATATATATATATATATATAGTGTTTCCTAAGGGAATTCCTACATAATGGCCAGAACCTGGAACAAGGATGCCTGATAAACATCTATTAACAAGAATCTGTATGTTTTTGATTTTCACATTTCTACAATTATGTGAGAAAATGCTTAGAGGCAACATTTTATATATATATATGTTAATCTAATTTTTGGCATTATAGTTTTCTGTTTGCTTGAATTTTTTCAATATTTTTCATGTGCATTGTAATAACTCAGTTAATTTTTTTAAAGTTAATTGTTAAAACTCATCTATCCACAGAAAAATTACAAAAAAGAGCCCAATGCTTCTTTAGCAAACCACCCAATGTTGTAGACAAACATTATGTCCTTGGAATAAGAAAAAGACAATATAGTGGTCAATACGTTCAAAATATTAATGTCAACAAACTTCTCTACTTGTAGCAACTCCCATGCTCAGTAAGATTTTATCCATAACATATCAACTGCTTATCTTTACACATTTGGAGACAACCGCCACATTTACCTTAACAAACCCACCCACAAAACACTACAAGTACTGAAATCAATTGCATTACCACCTCATTTTATGAAAAACCACTATGAATTACCAGTTTGTATTTCATACTCATTTTCAAGCAAAACTGCCAGAGGCTTCAGATGTAACAAGGACTTAGACCCTTCACTTGTGCTTGCAAATGTACAATGGACAACTCAAAACAGGATGAAAACTTTCTGTGGACCAGTCCCTAGGATTCTGGGAACAACAGATCTGATCAATAAACCTCTCCTGATGAGAAGAAAGTACCCTAGCAGGCAAGAGCACTTATTCCAGACAAGGACAGTCTAACCAATCTTCAATAATGATCAGCCAGATGGTTCAAATACTGATCAACCAGACCGCAGTTTGATCAAGACAAGTGAACTATGCATAACTTGTCTATAATCTAGGAGCTCACGTCAGTACTCCTGAAGACAGGACCAGAAATGCTGGTCCCCTTTGTATTCTTATATAGCTATTCTAACTAAAGTTCCTTTCCTGCTTTTCACTATTGCTCTTTCTATTTGGTTTCTGGAGCAGATGACCATGTTATAAGCAACAAAGCCTGCTTTACCTGTGAGGTCCCTTTTCACCCCAATTCTTGCAAATACACCAGAACAATTTCAAACATTTTGCTCAGAGTAACAGGTATGAGTTTATTAGAAGGGGTAGGGAAAGAGAAAAGGAGAGAGTAGGTCCTCTCAGAGATTACAAGGACAATGTGACTCTCCCTACCCTATTTAACTGGAAGTCTCAGGGAAGTTTCCAAAGAGTCCTGCCCAGGTCCACCTTCTGACTTTTGACTGGCAGCATAGGAACTGAATGTACCACCTGGAGGAGAGATTGGCATAGTGCTCATGGAGCTGGAGTTTAAGCAAATTTAGTCCCAGGTTTTTGCATGAATTTTCTGCTTAATAGGCTTATTGCCTTTTACTAGCCATTAAGCAAGTTTTCTTTGTGAGGATGTTGGTTGCCACAGCGATTGGGTTGATAATAGGGAGGATACAGATCAACAGGTAGGGGATAACCTTATCTTTAAAAAAAAAGTTTTCTTTAGGGGAAAATTATGGCTATGGAGGTTTTAACATTTTTCAAGTCCCTATCTTCCAGGTGTTTGCCTGTCAGACAAGGCTACTCATGGTTTTTATTCATTCTATATTTTACTCTCTCCTTCTCAGGACTCTGGCTTTGGACTTCAGTACCATAAAATCAGTCATCTCTTCTGAGAAGTGTGCTGTTTTCCAACAAAATGTGCACACAATACCCATCTACCTTTTCTGCCACACAAATGTCCTCCTCACTCAGCTTAACGGAGGTTCAGGGGAACAAGGGCTCCAGTATTAAGATGCATGTGCCCAGAGGTAGAGTGTTAATAGTCCTCAACATAAAGGTTGAGAGGAGTCAGCACAAGTAGTCCTGAAGCAGCAGCTTCCACTTAGTAATGACCTCAAACATCTGTGCTGTGGAATGCATGAAGAGCTTTCCAAAAGTATCCCAGGCTCCTTGCCTGGCTGTCACTTTCCCATGTCTCCCTGAGACAATTAAAGACCCCATAAAATCAGAACCTCTTAAGAGTAAGAGAATAGAATCTCTAAGGGGGAAAATGAGACAGCAATCTCATCCCCCCCCCAAAAAAAAAAGGTAAATGCACTCCTAGGACCTCATCTCATAGCCTGTCAAGTCATTAAAAGTATGGTATCTCTTCTTCACCACCCCCTCACTCTCTCCATCTATGGACATCAAAATCAGATGCATGGCAGGGGTGTAGCTTAGGGTTAGAACACTTGCTTAGCAACAGCAGACCCTGGGTGTCAAGTTCAGAACTGCAGAAACAAAGAAACAAACAAAACCCCATAAAGCCAGGATGGCTTCACCAACATATCTCCAAAATAAACTGCACAAAAACAAGAAATCTGTTTTGGAATCGCCACAAAATGCCAAAGGCAAACCAACTCCCAGAGCCTTTAACTTGTTCCTCAGTATGATTTGTGCTTTCACACCATCTGTTTTCTCTCATAGCTTCAGGTGCTAGCCCATACCACCAGCTTTATGTAGGCTGTGTGCCCAATAGGAGAAATATAAATGCTCCCAGGCTCTGAACTGATAGCCCATTCCTCCAGGCTGAAGTGTGTGCACAAGAAAAGAACACCCTTTGACACTGCTCAAAACCAGTGAAAATTCCTAGACTCCACAGAGCGCATCCCTGAAACCCCTGCACTTGATAAAAACGGGTCCCTGTCCTTTTTCCAAGAGCCAGTCTGACACTCTTGGTCAGAACTGTTTCTCCTTTCTGACCCCAGCAGAAGCCCCAATACAGCCGCCCTGAGTATCAAAGCTCTATTGATCCGCTTTCAGTCCTACTGACAGAAGTAACAGACTCCTGTCTCCAGCATCATGCCTTCCTCAGTGGAAAGGGCTTAGTGTCTCTCGGTTCCTTCTTGGGAGGAGACCTGTGTGGACTCTGGACAGAGCCCGCAGCCCCGGCAGAGCCCCTCTCTGGGATGACCCCACCGCGCCCCTTTGCCTGGGGCCGAGCACTCACCGCTGTCCACTCCTGAGCAGGAGCAGGGCTGCTCAGCTCAGAGTTGCTGGTTGCGCGAACCTCAGGGACCAGGCTTAGCCCCGCGAGGCTCTGGCTTTGGGGCCAGAACGCGGGGGGTGCCTTTCTGGAGGGTCCCCTCCCCAACTATCTCTCCAACCCAGGCAAGAATGGAAGAAAAAAGGCGGAGTGTGTTCTGGCTGATTACAACAAACACCAGGACTTGAGAACCCTGGTCACCAAGAAGACTGTCACAGAGCATGCAGGGACCAAACCAATAACTCCGTTTTTACAGGAAAAGTGAACAAAGGTTAATACAGAATAGGATAGCACAGGTGTGTGGTGTCCCTGTATGCGTGTGTGTCAGGAAGCAATGGGATGTTAAAAAGCACAGATGCTGTGACAGGACCACTTTACTTCATATAATTTGCTTTATACCGCAGACTGGAGTCCAATAAAGAAATAATTCATTGGCTTATAAAGTTAACAGGTTAACCAGCTATAGTGGCACAGGTGTATTCCCAGCTACAAGGAGGCTGAAGCAGGAGGATCATAGATTCCAGTCTAGCCTAGACAATTTAGGCTATTTCAAATTAAAAAAATAGAAAAGGACTGCAGATGTAACTCAGTGGTAGAGCAACCATGAGTTCAAACCCCAGTATCAACAAAATGAATAAAATCTTAGTTAATTAGCCCTATTATAAATACAGTGGGGAAAACATTGATTAGGCATTAGTAATAATTAACCTGGAGAGTCAGAATAGTAAAGAAAGTAACATTGGTCCTTGCATTATAGCTTGAAATGTCAATTCTGAGAGTTCACCATGCTCAATTTCTATAGTCATAAGGATCTTTGGTTTAAGTAAACTTCTTATTGAAGTAAATATGTATACAAACAAAAATGTAGAAAATCTTTGCAGACATCTTGATGTATATTTACAATGTGAACACAGCTGTATATATGCCACCCCAAATTTATATATATATATATATATATATATATATATATATATATATACTTAAATTGATATATATAATTTATATATGAAATTATTTAATAGAATTTTATATTTAAATTTTTATTTAATAGAACTTATATATACAAAATTTAATTTTTTATGTTACTTGGGATTGGATCCAGGGTTTCTCTAACACTGAAATATATTCCTAGCCCTTTTTATTTACTTTGAAACAAGGTCTCACTAAATTGCTGACTGGTCTCAAAGTTATTATCTTCTTGACTTGGCCTTCAGAATATCTGAGATTACAGGCATAGGCCACTAAGTCTGTTCCAAGAAAGTTTATGCATCTCTTTTTGAGGGATCAAACCCTTGAGAATGCTAGGCAATCATTTTACCACTGAGCTACATCCCCAGATCTGCCACCCAGAGTTTTAAAAAGAGCATTACCAGAAATTTTCCCATTATCCTAATTGTTATTCCTTCTAAAGATCAACACTATTCTAATTTTTGTACATTAATTTTTAATTACATTTATGTCATTATGATTATTGTTATTATTGACATTGCTGGATATGGGACCCAAGGCCTCACCACATGCCTGCACTGGTTCATGCATGGCCCTCACGGGGAGAAGGGGAAGGGTGCTGTCATGCACTTATTTTTGAGAACTTGCCCATTCCTGTTCTCTCTTGCTAAGACTTGTCATTGAGTAATACACAAGCTTTTCCTGCAATTTGATGACAATTAAATCAGTTCAAGACTAATAATTCTTTATTTATGGTATTTTGCATCTATGTATAAAGTGTTTATAGTACCTTCAAATATATGTCCTTATTTTATCTCCTCCCCATCCTGGGAGAATATATTCTAACACACAAGTAAAAGAAGTTAGTTTTCTTGTGCTAAGAAGTGGCAACTTCATTTTGTGGCATATGGCCTGGAATCTTGGACCACAACCTTTCAGTTCTACTATCTTTATGTCTGGAACTGTTACATTTTTATGGCAGTTTAGATTTACTCTTTGGCTCATGGGTAATTAAGAGGAAATTTAAAAAAAATCTAAGTGAGGGCTAGGGTTGTGGCTCAGAGGTAGAGCACTTGCCTAGCATGCATGAGGCACTGGGTTCAATCCTCAGCACTGCATAAAAAATAAAATAAAATAAAGGTATATGTCCACCTACAACTAAAAAATAAATGTTTAAAAAAACGTAAGTGACTTAATTTTATGTGTAATGCTTATTCCTTTGTTGATTTTCAAAATTTATAATTTAAAAAATGCTGCCTGAGCAACAGATTTTGATATATTTGTACAACATATAAATAAGAATTCTTGGAGATGGAACATAAGTAAAACCAAGACATTGATTCATGTCTTACATGCACTTTGTTAACCAGTCTGAACATAATTTTATACATTATTTTAAATAATTTTGTGCATTAAAGTTTCATAGTGTGAAATTTGTCACATCTGGCATTATATTAATGATAAAAAGTTTCTGATTTTAGAAATTTCAGATTTCTATTACTATTAGCAGGTACTGTTTTGTGTATCTTGATGCTCTGCTATTCAGTACCAAAGAATGCATAATAGTTAAATGGTTGCATATGATATCATTCATCATTATTAAATTATCTTTTTATCAGATAGAACATTCACTATATAATCTCCTGAGAAATGATCTTAATACCACTTAAAAACTTTTTCTTGCCTTCTTTCTTTTTTCTTCCCCCAGTACTGGAGACTATTTTGGGCCTTGCACATGCTAGGTAAGTGCTCTATGAATGAACTACATCCTTAGCCATTTTTATTTCTTATTTTGGGGCAGGGTCTCACTAAGTTTCATAGGCTCACCTGGAACTTAAAAAAATCTTTCTTTCTTGATCTCCAGAGTAGCTGGAATTGCAAGCATGAATTACCATACCCAGCAAATGTAACAACTTTTTCAAAATATTTAGTCCCTTTTTCTTTTTCTTCTGTTGGTGATAGAATCCAGTGTCTCCTGCACACTAGGCAACTTCTCTGCCACTGAGCTACATACCAGCCTGCATATTTTTCTAATTGCTTTATTTTTAACTTTCCTTTGAATGGACTTTTTTATAAATATTCTATAGATACATTTTTTATTTTTTAACAAATTATTTAAAACATTGTCATCTATCAAGTGTTTAATTCACTCTAATTTCATGCTGTTGTCCAATTTCTATCATATTATTTTTTTTCATCCTGTTCTTATTCTTTCCTGTTACTTTTTAATTTTCTTATCCTTTTTTTAGTCTCAAATTTTTTTCCTTTTTATCTTAATATATATAGTAGATTTGCTTCCAGAATACTCAGTATTTGTGTTTAATACTTAAACCTATGCTTTTCAACAATATCAAGAATAAAATAGTATCCATTAGCTGTTTTGAAATTTAAAACACATTTTGAAGTCAACATAGGTTAGTTAACATTCTAATTTTTGGTGCACTGTGTTTTAAAATACTTTGTTGTGGCTTATTTTATGAAAAACATAGAAAGGGAATAAGACAAGAGCTAAATAGCAGAATTGTGTTCTAATTGTGAGCTAAATAGCAGAATGCATGTCCTCTATTTTCTATATTTTAATATTCTTTTCTCTTTTCATTGTCTGTTTCATATGGTAGCTGTGTCCTGCACAATTCATTTCAGTTAGAGAGAATGAGTTCCACCTTCCAAGTGGACTGTCTCTATTGGGGACTAAAAGAAAAAGTGATATAATTGTCATATTTTCATTGCATTCTATGGTGTGCAAGTGTATACACATTTTTTTTAAATGGGCTTCACAAAAGTCCTAGATATTATTCTCATTTTCTAGGAATAAAAAAAGAATTCAAGCTCAGGAGAGTTAATAGCTGTCCAATATTTCAAGACACCAAAACCTACAATCATGAATCACAGAGGCAAAAAGTCAGAATAGAGCAAAGCTGAAATTCTGAACCAAATCAACTGACTCTAAATCCAGCAGTCATTTACCTGCCAACTACATTGAACCATGTGTAGCTGCTTACAGGAGTGTGAAGAACTGTCGATGAAAAACACCTGGGACAGTCTAGGACTTGTGCAAGAGGGGAAATGAGTTCATGTTTCCTGATGGAAAATCAGTTATAAAATCATCCCTTAAAGCTGGAAGGCAAATTTCTCTAGCTTTCCAGCAATTGATGCTACATGATCAAGAGGATCTGTCACTTTCCTTTTACTGAAGTTCATCCAACTTCATCCCAATTCTGGGACATTACCTGAAAAAGCATTCCAACATCTATAGCCATTATAAGAATGATCAGAGCTACATATTTCATCACCAAGACCTTAGCTATCAAATGTTGACTTGTTTTCCTAAGTGTTTCCCACACTCAGATGATTCTCAAGCTATTAGCAATCAAGTGCAATAGTGGATGTGCAATAGTGCAATTAAGTGCATGATGGATGGATACTCAGGTACCAGGTCCATAGTGCCATCTAGGTATGTGCCAAGGCACTATTGTCTGCAGAGCTTGCATTTAATGAAATGAACTAAATAAATAATACAAATTTTTAATGAGAGGTACTACTTAAAAACAAAAAAAGGAAGAAAAATAAAGAGTAAGGCAAATGGGATTGGAGTCCACTTTGGATATCATGTCAACAACACCCAAACACCATACAAATGGATTACCTGCACATATATTTTCACAAACAATGATGTAATCTCTTAACATCTGTATTTTGTCATCATATTTGAGGATAAACTCTCCTGTAATGACCATTTGTATGTTCCCAGTCCTTGTATTTAACAACTTTTGCTGCAAAATGATCACATTAAATCATATATTATTAGAAATGAATGGCAATCTATTGCAGTTATTATTGAGCTTTTGCTAATGATTCTGGTAAGGAGCAGGAGAGGATAATGACAGGCAAGCAATTGACATTTAAGAAAATGTCTATGTATAGAATTTCTTTCACTCCTTCCCCAGAATTTTTTAGGATGACCATCATCATGCAATTATTTCATTTCTCTATAATGATTTCTAAGTTTCTGGAAGTGGAAGTAGTTGACAAATGCAGGGCCAGAATCAGCCAGAGAGAGATAATAATACACAGATGCCACTTCCTTCCCTTGGGCGTACACTGTAAGGCTGCCACCAGACTCTGCTTTCAGTTTTGCTCTCTTGAAATATTAGTCTTCACATCTGCTCTCTATTATATCAAATTGGAAAGAAAGGGAAAAAATTGACAAAGAAAAGGAATCCTCATTGCCTTGGTCTCGGCCTTGACTTGGTCATTGCTGAAACTCGAATGGGTCCTGGAAGCTCAGGTTTGGGTGTGGCCTCCCCTCCTGTACCAGAAAAGAAATGATGCATAATAGCTAATCAGGGGCATTTAAAACTCTAATTATAAAGCTATAGATTTTATTTTGATAGGAAGATGGTACAGTGTCAGTGAATAATTTAAATTTATCAATGTGATACCTGTATAATATTTTGTATTTCTTGTGTTGCTTAGAAAAATAATTTGCATCTAATAGAAGTCTTCAACTTATTTGGTGACTAAAGTTCTATATGAAAAAATCTATACAGCATTTTGAGAAGTATCAATATTAGAAGAGTAGAGGAAGTGTTGTGGAAGAAGGAATTCTTTGGGATGAAGACCTTGGGAAGTCTGGGTCCTTATACAGAGCAAGATTCTACAGTGACTGTATTGCCCATAACAACAATGATTAGCTCTTGCTGAGTACTGCACAGTGAGGGAGCAGTTAACCATATGGAGGCTATGAGCCAGCTGAGAAATTAAAGAATTTAACTTCTCTCACTTAACATAATGTTCTCATTTCATCCATTTTCCTGAGAATGGTATAATTTTACTTTTCCCTATAGTACAATAAAACCCCATTGTGTATATATACACCACATTTTCTTCATTTATCCCTTGATGGACACCTAGACTGGTTCCAGTTTGGCTATTGTGAATTATGTTGCTATAAACATAGTATATATGTATTACTGAAATAAGATGACTTTAATTCTTCAGGATAAATACTGAGAAATGGTAGCTGGTTCATATGGTGGTTTCATGCCTAGTCTTTTGAGGAACCTCCATACTGATTTCCATAGTAGTTGTATTAATTTACGATCAACATGGTAAAAGTGTCCCTTTTTCTCCAAATTTCCTCTAACATTTATTATTATTTGTATTCTTGATGACTATTATTCTGTTGGTGTGATCTTAATTATTTCCTACTTTCTAGTGGTTTTGGAATTGATGTATTCTTTTTTAAGGGCCTTGAGATGAATTATTAGGTTGTTTATTTTGAATTTTTCTGATCTCTTTTGTAGGCCTTCATACCTATAAAATTTCCTCTTAGAATTGCCTTCATCATGTCCCATACATTCTGGTATGTTGTATCACTATTCTTATTTGAGTGTAAGAATTTTTAAAAATTTCCCTTGTTTTCTGCTATCATTCATTCATCATTCTAAAGTGTATTGTTTAATCTCTATATACTTATATAGTTTCTTTTGGGTTTAGTCATGTTGATTTCTAATTTCAGTCCATTATGATATGATATGATATAAAGAATTATATAAGATTTTGATTTTTGATAAGATTTGCTTTGTGGCCTAAACTATGGTCTACTTTGGAGAATGTTTCATGAGCCACCAAGAAAAATGTGTGTTCAGCTGTTGGTGAATGAAATATTCTGTAGATGATCTTTTAGATACATTTGATTTATAATATTTTTCACTTCTATAGATACTATCAAATTTACTTCTGGATGACATATCTAATAGTGAGGGGTGGTGTTGAAATTGCCCAGTATTATCATACCAGGATTGATTTTGAACAATGTCTCCTTTATGCAATTAGTTGCATTCACATTCAGGCCATAAATATTTATTATCATTGTATCTTCTTGTTGGGTTGTTCTCTTACCAATATGAAGTGACTTTCCTTGAATCTTCCGATTAATTTTGGCGTAAAACCAAAGTACTTTGTCAGATGTAAAAGTAGCTATTTCCCCTTGGTTTTGGACTAGATTCACATGGTATTTCCATCTTTTCACTTTCAGCCTATGCCTTTCTTTTCCTGTAAGATGCATCACTGGCAAGCAACTTATAATTGGATCTTGTTTTTAAATTCATTTTGCCAACATATGTCTTTTACTTAGAGAATTGAGACCATTTAAATTCAATGTTATTTTAGACATGTTTATAATTTCTGTCATTTCAATTTATTTATCAGGTTTAGTCTGGTCCTGTTTCTCATTTGCTTAGCTACTCTTCAAATGAAATGTGTTCTTTTATGAGTCCTGATGTTTGCTTTTTATGTCTTCTGTGAACTGTATTTTCTTCAGCAAGTTCTGTAGAGCTGGTTTAGTAGTCATGAATTCCTTTAGTTTCTGTTTACCTTGGAAGTTTATATTTTATCTTTGACTTTAAAGATAGCTCTTCAGGATGGAGCAGTCTTGTTTGACAGAGATTTTCTTTCAGGACTTGGAACTCAAGCATTCCCGGATTTTGGACTGAGAAATCGGAAGTGAGTTTGATGGGATGTTCCCTAAATATGACCTAACATTTTTTTCTTAAAGCTTTTAAAATTCAGTTTTATTTTTCTGTATTTGAGGCATTTTAATTATTATGTATAATGGAGAGGTTCTTTTCTGATTTTGTTTATTAGGTTTTCCAAATACTTCCAGTATCTTCATGTCCATTTTTTTCTTAAGTTTGGAAATTTTTGTCCGTTATTATTTCCATTAAGAGGTTATCCATTCCATTAGCTTGCATATCACAGCACTCCTCAATTGCAGTGATTCCTAAATTTCTCTTAATGTTGTCCCATAATTTTTGTATACTGTGACTATAAGTATTTATTTCCTCTTATATAATGTTATCTGAATGTTCAAGGCTGGCCACTTTTTCTTCCAGCTCTGAGATTCTGTCTTCAGCATGGTCTACTTTATTAGGGAGACTCAACTACACATTTTATTTGATTTACTGTGTCTTTCATTTCCAAGATTTCTGTTTGGTTATTTTTCAATATTTCTATCTTCTTATTGAATTTCTCATTTATATCCTGTATTGACTTCTTTATTTCATTCAATTGTTTTTCTGTGTTCTCTTGGAAGTAATTGATAATTTTTATAATGATTCTCTTGAATTTCTCATCTGATATTTCATGCACATCGATATATTTGGGGTCACTTGCTGGTGAATTATGAACTTTAGCAGGTGTTGTTTAGATTGGTTTTTGTATTTCTTGTATCCCTGGGGTTGTGGCTCAGCAGTAGAGTGCTTGCCTAGCACATGCTAAAGTGTGTTGGGTTTTATGCATATGTTGAGAGGGACTTCTCTCCCTTTCTTCTCTGTAGGCCTTTGTAAGACAGTCTTCACTTGCCAAAGTTTTCTAGAGTGACCTAGATTGAACCTCCCTTATAAGTGTAGCACCCATAGCATTTGTGTTAATTGTTTCTGTTTTGTTTTTATACTGGATGTCCATAGATGAGATCTGGGGCTCCAGGGCTCACCATTTCTACTTGGGGTCTGGTCACTAATTGGTTGTGTTTTTTCTATTCTTTGCATTAAAGTATAGCTGAAGATTGGGTGTCATTAATTTGTTTGTGAAGCAAGGTAATCTATCTTTTGTTTGAGTTCACATCAGCAGCAGCGTTTTTTCACTGTAAATCTGCAGCATCCCTGTAAGTTACCAGCACCTCACAGAATAGGGGGAAACAAACAATAGCAATGACCAATGCAAAAAGATATATAGCATTAAAATAAATTCCTGGTTCTTACTATTACATATACAATATTAATTGCCACACACAAAAAACCCCACAGAAATGGTGAGTTCAGAAATTGCCAACAACAAAAACAATAAGTAATCATGAACTATATCTGGAATTAAAGCAAACAACATGTGGATAAAAACTATGGTTGGAAACACGAGTTATATAAACCAATTAGTTCTCAAGATGGTAACAATATTGTTAATTAAGAGAAAATAAAAACATTCCGTGATAAACAAAAAAGAATTTATAGCTAGAAAACCAGCACTACAAAATATCTTCAGGAAAATATGCCATGAAGAGGAAACAAAAAACAATAATGAAGCTCAGCAGAGGAAGAAGTCAAGTTAAATAACAAAAATAAACAAACATGGCTGGAAATGCAAACTATGTCTCAATAATAACCCTGAATATTAATGGCTTAGACTCACCAATCAAAAGACACAGGCTATCAGATTGAATTTTACAAAAAGACCCAGCTATATGCTGCCTACTAGAGACTCATCTGATAGGAAAAGACATACAGAGAGTGGAGGTAAAAGGTTGGAAATAATCATACCACTCACATGGACTGTGGAAACAAGCAGAGGTCTCCATCCTTATATCAAATAAAGTAGGCTTCAAGCCAAAGTTAATCAAAAGGGATAAAGATGGACATTACATACTGCTCAAGGGAACCATACACCAACAAGACATAACAATCATAAATATATATGCCCCCACCAATAGTGCAGCTATGTTCATCAAACAAATTCTTCTCAAGTTCAAGAGTCAAATGGACCAGAGTACAATAATCTTGGGTGACTTTAACACACTTCTCTCACCACTGTATAGATCTTTGAAACAAAAGTTGAATAAAGAAACTATAGAATTCAATAATACAATCAATAACTTAGACTTAACTGGCATATATAGAATATTTCAACCTGCATCAAGTGAATACACTTTCTTCTCAGCAGCACATTTATCCTTCTCTAAAATAGACCATATAATATGTCAAAAAGTGACTCTTAGCAAATACAAAAAAAGTAGAGATACTATCATGCATTTTATCAGTTAATAATGGAATGAAATTGTAAATAAATGACAAAATAAAAAATAAAAATTTCTCCATCACCTGGAGACTAAACAATATGCTACTAAATAAAAAATGGGTTGGGGCTGGGGATGTGGCTCAAGTGGTAGCGCGCTCGCCTGGCATGCGTGCGGCCCGGGTTCGATCCTCAGCACCACATACCAACAAAGATGTTGTGTCCGCCAAGAACTAAAAAATAAATATTAAAAAATTCTCTCTCTCTCTCTCTCCTCTCTCACTCTCTCTTTAAAAAAAATGGGTTGCAGAAGACATCAAGGAGGAGATTAAAAAAATTCTAGAGGTAAATGAGACCATAGACATAACAAATTGAAATCTCTGGGACACTATGAAAATACTACTAAGAGGAAAATTCATTGCATGGAGTTATTCCTTAAAAGAAAAATAAGTCAACAAATAAATGACCTCACACTAACTCTCAAAGCCCTAGAAAAAGAAGAAAAAATCAGCAGCAAAAGCAGAAGGTAAGAAATAATTTAAATTAGAGCTGAAATTAATGAAATTAAAACAAAAGAAACAATTGAAAAATTTGACAAAACAAAAAGTTGGTTCTTTGAAAAGAGAAATAAAACTGGTCGACCCTTAGCCACAATAATGAAGATAAGTAGAGAGAGAACTCAAATAACAGCATATGTGATGAAAAAGATAATATCACAACAGACACTTCAGAAATACAAAGGATAATTAGAAATTATTTTGAAACCTTATACTCAAATAAAATAGAAGACATTGAAGGCATCAACAAATTTCTTAAGTCATATAATTTTCCTAGATTTTGTTAGGAAGATATACACAATTTACACAGACCAATATCAAGTAAGGAAATAAAAGATGCCATCGAAGCTAACCAACCAAGGAAAGCTCAGGACCCGGTGGACATGCAGCCGAGTTCTACAAGACCTTTAAAGAAGAACTAATACCCATACTCTTCAATTTATCTCAGGAAATAGAAAAAGAGATAGCACTTCCAAACTCATTCTATGGGGCCAATATCACCCTGATTCCAAAACCAGGCAAAGACTGATTAAAAAAAGAAAACTTCAGACCAATATCTCTAATGAACATAGATGCAAAAATTCTCAATAAAATTCTGGCAAATCAAATACAAAAACATATCAAAAAGATTACGCACCATGATCATGTGGAATTCATACCAGACATGCAAGGTTGGTTCAACATATGGAAATGAATCAATGTAATTCATCACATCAATAGACTTAAAGATAAGAATAATCTCAATAGATCCAGAAAAAGCATTTGACATAACACAGCACTCCTTTATGTTCAAAACACTACAAAAATTAGGGATAATAGGAACATATCTCAACATCTTAAGGCATCTACATGAAGGCTCAGGCCAACATCATTCTAAATGGAGAAAAATTGAAGGCATTTCCTCTAAAAACTGAAACAATACAAGGATTCCCTCTTACATCAGTTCTATTCAACATAGTTCTTGAAACACTGGCCAGAGCAATTAGGCAGACAAAAGAAATTAAAGTGTAATGTATATGAAAAGAAGAACTTAAATTACCACTATTTGCTGAAAATATGATTCTATATCTAGAAGACCCAAAAATCTCCACCAGAAAACTTCTAGAGTTAGTAAATAAATTCAGCAAAGTAGCAAGATATAAAATCAACACCCATAAATTAAAGGCATTTCTCTATATTAGTGACAAATACTCTGAGAAGAAAATGAAGAAAACTACCCCATTCACAATAACTTCAAAAAATAAAATAAGATACTTGGGAATCAACTTAAAAAAAGAGGTGAAGGATCTATACAATGAAAACTACAGAAACATAAAGAGAGAAATCAAAGAAGACTTTAGAAGATGGAAATATCTACCTTGCTCTTGTACAGGCAGAACTAATATTATGAAAATGACCATACTACCAAATGCACTATACAGATTTAATGCAATGCCAATCAAAACCCCAATGGCATTCCTCATAGAAATAGAAAAAGCAATCATGAAGTCCATCTGAAAAAATAAGAGACCCAGAATAGTTAAAACAACCCTTAGAATGAAGAGTGAGGCAGGTGGCATCACTATACTGGACCTTAAACAATATTACAGAGCAATAGTAACAAAACAGCATGGTATTGGCACCAAAACAGACTAGTAGACCAATGGTACAGAATAGAAGACACAGAGACTAACTAACAAAATTACAATTATCTTATAATAGACAAAGGTGCCAAAAACATGCACTGCAGAAAAGATAGCCTCTTCAACAAATGATTCTGTGAAAACTGGAAATCCATATGCAACAAAATGAAATTAAAACCCTATCTCTCACCATGCACAAAACTTAACTCAAAATGGTTCAAGGGCCTAGGAATTAAACCAGGGACTCTGTGTCTAAAAGAAGAAAAAGTAGGCCCTAATCTTTATCAAGTGAGTTTTGGCACCAACTTTCTTAATAAGAATTCTACAGCACAAGAATTAAAGCCAAGAATCAATAAATCAATAAATCAAACTAAAAAGTTTCTTCTTAGCAAAAGAAACAATCTGTGAGTGGAACAGAAATCCTACATCTTGGGAGCAAATTTTTACCCCTTACACATCAGATAGAGCACTAATCACTAGGATATATAAAGAACTCAAAAAGCTAAGCACCAAGAAAAACCCAAAAACAAATAACCTAATCAACAAATGGGTTAAGGACCTGAACAGACACTTCTCAGAAGAGGATATGCAGTCAACAAATATATGAAAAAATGCTCATCATCTCTAGCAATTAGAGAAATAAAATCAAAACTACTCTAAGATATCATCTCATTCCAGTTGGAGGGGCAGCTATTATGAAGACAAAGAACAATAAGTGTTGGTGAGGATGTGGGATAAAATGTATATGCATACATTGCTGGTAGTACTGCAAAGTGGCGCAGCCAATATGGAAAGCAGTATGGAGATTCCTTGGAAATCTGAGAATGGAACCACCAATTGACCCAGCTATCCCTCTTCTCAGATTATTACCCAAAGGACTTAAAAACAGCATACCACAGGGACACAGCCACATCAATTTTTATAGCAACACAATTCACAATAGCTAAAATGTGGAGCCAACCTAGATGCCCTTCAGTGGATGAATGGATAAAAAATGTGGCATATATACAGCAATATTATTAAGCAATAAAAGAGAATAAAATCATGGCAATTTGCAGTTAAATGGTTGGTGTTGGAGAAGATAATGCTAAGTGAAGTTAGCCAATCCCCCCAAAACAAATGCCAAATGTTTTCTCTGATATAAGGAGGCTGATTCATAGTGGGGTAGGCAGGGGTAGCATGGGAGGAATAGATGAATTTTAGATAAGTCAGAGTGGTGGGAGGAAATGGGAGGGGCAAGGGGATTAGCAAGGATGGTGGATTGTGATAGACATCATCATCCAAAGCACATGTATGAAGACATGAATTGGTGTCAACATACTTTATATACAACCAGAGATAAGAAAATTTGTGCTGTATGCATGTAATAAAAATTATAATGCATTTATTTTTTAAAAAAAATCAATAAAAAAAGAACACTCTGAATTATCAGTTTGTATTTCATACTCATTTCAAAAATCCACCAGGGCCATAAAGGTTGAGAGGAGCCAGCTAGACCTTCCAAATATCCCCAAACAGCAGTTTCCATTCAATAATTACCTCAAAGTTCTGTGCTTTGGAATGTATAAAAACATACTATCACCATAATATCTCCATGAATAAACTATATAATTAATGAAAATGTAATGGTGGTTCACTTTGTGCTTTGAGTGCAAATAGGTGGCTTATTTTAAAACTGACATTTTTTTCTTTCTCTTTTTTCCTCCTCCTCTCTTCCTCTTTAACAGCAGTAGAAAATGAGAATAACTTTTTTTTTCTTTCCCAGGCTATCATGTACTTCATTCCCCCCCCCCCTAAAATATCACTTTCCACATGAATAAAAAAACGTAAACCTGGGAAATGGAGTGATGACTCTGTTGAAGACACCTTATAGACACTAATTAATTCCATCTACAGATAACATGTAGATCTCAGTTTTTGAGTTCCTCTTTTAAAAGTGCTGTGTTTCCACTAAATCACAAACACAGGGGGAATCATAGTCTCTGGGATAGTAGTCCCATTTCCCCTTTGTGAGAAAGTCAATAAAAGTTTTTACTTTTTTTTCTCAGAACTTTGTCTTCATTAATGGATTGTCAGTGGAGTAAAAGGACCAAGATTTTGATATCAAATTGGTGTCCAAAATGAGCCCAAGTGTTGTTCACCACTCTAGCCTTCCTGGGCAGATCTGGCACTCCAAAACATACCCCTTCCATGGTGAAGATGTAGGGTGGCTGATAAGAGTCAACCAGTGGAGGCATTGGAGATGGGGTGAGTTTGCCTCAATTTAGACCATTTTGAGAGAGGTGTTACTCTACAAAAAGGAGAAAAGACCGAGAGACATTTCTGCTGAGGCTGCTTTTGTTTCATGGAACTCCTGCTGTCTCTCTCGCCAAGTGTGTTATGATTCACACCACTATTTGGTCTAATTTGAGAAAAAGGAAGCTAAATTTAGTAAAGTCAATAGCTTGGCCAAGTCTCCCAATGTGCATGCTGAGACCCTCAATTCTACACAGCTAGTTCTCCTCCATGGGAACTCATGCTTTACCTTCATGAGAACATCTGGTTCTTCCTTATGGAAATATTTGTGGCACCACTGGTATAGAAATCATGGTTAAGTGGAACTAGAAAGCCTAGGGGATTTCCCCCCACCTGGTCTATCTGTTCCATCTGTCAGTCAGTCTTGGATTGGCAAATTTCCTCTAGCTCTGTGTGTATGTGCACATTCCCATGCTTTTGTGTTTGTGTATGTGTGTGTGTGTGTGTGTGTGTGTGTGTGTGTGTGTGTGTTGCTTTGTTTTTATCTGTTGCTGGCTCTTCAAAACATGGGCTATTCCACATCAACCCTTGCCGGTAGATTTTGGCCAAATGGGTCCTACATAACTGTAAGCATATGATTAAGAAAAAGATGGTGATTCACTGTAGCATACTCTAACCATTGGACAGTATTCTGAATTATACAATCTCATAATTGGAGCTGACATATCAGAGGATAGATAAATAGAAGAAATTTGTATGTGCTAGCATTTATGCAGTTATAGGATAAGAAGTCTGAACATCCAGAAATTAATTAATGATATAAAAAAGTCACCCCCTCTGGTGTGTTAAGCCAGCAGGACACCAGAATTAAAAGTTGAGAAGGATTTAAATCCTTTTTCTTTTATACTTAATCCTGTGCTCCCTGGTCTGGCATCACTTCCAACTTGTACATTCCTTCTTTGCACACAGGGAAGTGCCCATTGGCTGAAAAGCACTCAGTCCCCTCTTCTTGACACTGTCATATTATAACCCAGGGACAAAAATGACCTTCCTTTAAAATCTGATAGGACATCGCATTTGGCCATGGGACACCCATTACTGAGGTGAAGCAATTCATGCAATGTTAGCACCCAATGGTATGAGTGCACAGGATGTGCATCTGCAACAAGAGGAGAATAAAATGGAGGACAGAGCTCAAAAACTCTAGTCTCCTTCATCGGGCTTTGCAATTCCTGGGCAAGGGTGACAAACTACCCTTGGAGGTGAACCTGGGCACTGAGGAGGCTGGCATATGCCAGACTGCAAAAGGCAGTGCCTATGAGATGAGCCAAATGTCCCCAAAGGAGCCCAACATACAATTGACAGTAGGGATTCAATTGAAGTACATCACTAAGGTCATGATAGGAGTGACAAATCAGGCTCAGTAGCATCCACAGCTCCAACCCTTTGAATGCAAGCTGGGGGAACAAAATTTGAGGCATAAGTTTTGCTTATACAAAGTTGTCCAATCCCTCTCCTGGGATGAAATTTACTGTGGAAATCAAATGCTCAAAAACCTTCTCACCCCAAAAGCAGTGACTCCATTTGCAAGTGACACTGGATAACACACTCCAGTTTCAGCTTTCACTTGCCAATCAGAAAAAGAAACTGAGCCCACTTTGCTGAAGGTTTGTTAAAAAAAAAAGAAAAATAAGGCCATATGGGCTAACAGGACCCAAGGAAGGCAGATCAACACTTTCCCAATCAAGATGGAAGGAATAACCTGCCATGGCAAGAAACTACCCCTCTTAAGAGGATCCAGCCTCTTCTAAGACAAATTTTTTAAACAAGAAATCAGCTTTGTCAGATCCCCTATGATACTCCAATCCTGGTTGTTAATAAACCTCACACTGATGAGTATTGAAATGTATAAGACTTGGGAGCTATAAATAATAATGTCCAGGATATTCACCTCACAATGCCAAATGCCTATACCCTGCTGACAGTAATTCCAGGTAACTATGATTGGTTCAGTGCTGGACTTATAGGGAGGCACTCTTCTCCATTCCACTTGAAAGCAAGTCCCAATTACCATTTGCTTTTGAGTGGTAGAACCCCCAAACCAAAGTACCCACATAGTGTCTCTGGAGTATTCTACCTCAGAGATTTAAAAACTCTCGCAATTTGTTTAATGACAGACTAGCCAAAGACCTGTGAGGGTTATGGCTAGATCAAGAAATACTTTCACAATATGTGGGTGACCTGTTTATAGCCAATCCTGACTGTGAACACTGCCCTTCTAATGCTATGATTTTACTAAACCAGCTTTCCTTGTGTGAATATAAGATGTCCACTGAATAAAGTCAGATTTATAAGAAGTATTGTATTGCAGATTAGCCAAGGAATCCAAAGTTTGACGTCAGATCAGAAGCAGGCTATCTGAGAGAACCCAAGAACTGGAGGGATTGGTTCCTGGGAATGGCAGGATTCTTCTGAATTTGGAGCTCTGATTTTGAATTAATCGTGAAATCCCTGAATGAATCTTAGAAGAAACTGACATAGATTAAATGCCTTTAATTTGTCTTTGAAAAGTTAAAACAAAGCCTTATGACAGCCTCTGCCATGAACATGCCCAACTTACAAAAGGACTTTTGCCTATATGTGCATAGGAAACAAGGGATAGCCCTGGAATTCTCTTACATTCATTAGGAGACATACTATGACCAGCAACTCATTTGTCAAAATAGCTTAATCAAACAGCAAAAAGATGGCTGCTTATCAGGGGTGATTGCCACTTAGGATTTACTACAAAGCTGATAAGTTCATTCTAGGAAAACCCATTACTATATTAGCTCCTCACCAAGTCTTAGTGACTAGCCTACCAAAAGCTGGACTGGGACCTTTTCACTGACAGGAGCAACTTAGTGGATAATGGCCAGCGGATAATTGGATACATGGTGGTAATAAAACAAAAGGTATGGGAATCCAAGACTGCCACTGGAAACATCAGCCCATAAAGCCAAACTGCTCTGATAAGAGCTCTCAGATTTTCCAAAGGAAAAAAGGTAAATGTTTATGTTAACTCAAAATATTTTCATGATAGTACATGCAGCTATTTGGAAAGAAAGGGGGGGGGGCTCCTCCCCTTTGAAAACAAGTACATTAAACATGCCTCTAGAATATCAACATTGATTCAGGTTGTGGCCAAACCACAAACTTCTCTAGTTGACAATCATATGCTGTCTCACTCATAAGAAGATGAACACTTAGGTGGCCAGGGAAAATAAGGCTGCTAATAGGTAGTCAAAAGGACCGTATAAAAAATGTTTACAGGGGTTCTAATATCTCAGCTTGAATTTGACCAATACAAACCTCCTTGTACTGATGAAGATGAGAAATAGGCCACAGAGTAGAATTCTGACTTCTAGGATAACAGTACCAAGTGAAGGCAAAATTTCCGTGGGCTGATCCTTTTGCCTGATGCACTGGTCTTGCCTTTGGTAAAACACTTACAACCTACAAGAAAGAATACTATGGGAGAGATTCCTTGGTAAATTTCACCAACTCCCACATGCAAAGACCATGTCTCCAACAGAGTATTCATCGATGATTCAAAACTATGTCCTATTTGGTGAGCCTCCTCAAAAGGAAGGTTATACTACATGTATATATGTGGTATGCCAAAATTCATTCTATTGTCATGTGTAACTAAAAAAGAATAAAATAAAAAGAGTAAATTAAAAAAAAAAACACTTTTAAAAACTGTGTCCTATCTCCTATGCACACACACACACACAAAAAAAAAAAAAAAAAAAAAAAAAAACCCAGAATGTTGTAGAAATGCAGACTTTCGATGATTGGTAAAGAGATTTAACCCAAATGTCCCATGCCATGGTAAACTTCAAATTTTTGCTTATACTGGTAGACAACTTCTATCCGTGGGTTGAGGCTTATGCCACTAGAAAAGAAAAAGGCACAGAAATAAATAAAGCCGTATTAAAAGAGCTAAAGACAAGACATGGACTCCCCTCCAAGGACAAACTGACAAAAAAAAATCTGTCATTTCAAAAGCAACCCAATAAGTAAGCAAAACATAGGATAGCCAATAGAAGCTGCTTCCATCCCAAACTATAGGAAAAAACGGAAAAGATGAATGGCTTTAAAAAATGATGGCTACATGACATCAAAGACTCATTTGCAGTGAGATAAGGTGTTACAAATTGTTCTCCATCAAATACAGGTGGTCCGAGAAGCAGGCTTAAAATAGCTCCTATAAAACAGTGAATGGGAGGCCTTTTCTGGTACTTCAAAGTGAGAATGGCAAATATGGCCATCACAGAAAAAAATTAGATTAAAACAGTATATGCAACAAACCAGACAAATATTAACTGCTCTACATGAGTGTGCTTCCTTTAGGTCCCCAACAAGGGTGGAAACAGGGCTCCTTCCCTACTGGTAGAAGCCCAGAAGGAAAAATAACAATATCAGGCAAAACCTTCCATTATAAGGACCCTTCATCATCCATTTTCAGGAGGATGCAGCCAGGAGATGCTGTCACCCATATTTCCATAGAAATGGAGGTTAGAAATTGACAGTGGGGAAATGTAACAGGAGTCCATTTTATGCTTTGAGAACAAATTTTACAGGTCAACCTCAGGTGGTTTATTTTAAAACAGACATGTCTGTCTTTCTTTCCTCTTTCTTCCCCATTTTCCTGTTCCTAACAACAGAGAAAAGAAGATACGACTGTTCCAATCACCTAATAATAAGCTATCCTGTCCTTTTCCACCTGAAAAAAAATATAACTTTCCACATGAATACAATGTAAAAATGAGACGTGGAACAAAGACTCTCTCAAGGACTGCACTGAACACTCATTTTATCTGCTGGTAATATTTGTATCTCAGCCCTTGTTCTTCTTTTAAAAGTTCCCTTTTACCCCTGGCAGGGAGAATCCCAGCCTCTGGACAGCAGTCCCAGGTTTCTCCTTTGCTAAAAAAATCAATAAACCTTTTCCTTTTTCCTCATTATTGGAGTGGCAACAGAGACAAGGACTGAGCTTTCAGTATTAAAACTGTTGGGACATCCCACAAATGGCTAAAGGCGAATGTCTAGGACCTTTAACTTGGTACTATTGAGATTTAGGCTTTCTTCCACCTGCACCTGTCTTGTCTGCACTGCAGCAGCTCACTCTTACCAGGGGCAAGGATGTTTATACAGGATGCGAGTCCAGCAAGAGGACTGCAAATGCTCCTTCCCCGAGGCCTAAGTGTGTGCAAATGAAAACATCTTTTGAAAATGTGCCAAAAATAAGCGAGAATTTTTAGATTCTATAAAGCCCACTCCTGCAACCCTGACACAGGTATAAAAACTTGACCATTTTTGTTGTTGCTGCTGATCCAAGAGCCAGCCTAGCACTGTTGGTCAGAGCTGTCTCTCCCTTTTGGCTCTAGCAGAGGCCTCAACACAGCTTCCCTGTGTATCAGCGCTGGCTATATTTACTTTTGGTCTCTGGTGGCAGGCCTATCCAGGGGAGAGGACTGAATGTTTCCCCCTTTCTCCTGTGCTCTGGGGATGTGGTCTGCAGATCCAGAACCCTGCTGCAGCCAAAGCAGAGACTTCCTGGGATCAGGACCACGCCACAGGCCACAGTGCCTGCCCCCTCCGCCGCCACCCCTGCACTCACTGCAGGCAGCACCTGTGCACGTGCAAGGTGGCACTTTCAGGGCCTCGAGGCTGTGGTGTTCAGACACTGGTGGCATCTTCCCCTACCGGTCTGCTCTGCAAAGGTCTACCCAGCCTGGGCGGGCTGAAGGAAGAAGACAGATGCAGCTGGTACAATTAAAATAAAGACAGGAGCCTGAGAACCCGGGTCACAGAGAAGACTCGCAGAGCATACAGAGACAAACCAATAACACTGTTTTTTTACAGATGGGAAAAGTGAACAGGACCTATCGATCTGTGATTCACACAGAAGCAGATGTGTGTGTGTGTGTGTGCGCACGCGTGCGCGTGAGTACTGTGCGTGTGGACTGAATGAAGAAGAGACATAAGTGTAACTGTCACATTTCCATGGCATTTTACAGTATGCCACTGCTTTAACATACTTTCTATTGCCAGGCTTCACAAAAGCCATAGATATTATTATGCTCATTTTCTAAAAAAACAAAATTTAATCTTAGGAGAGTTAATAGCTGTCCAAGATCCCAAGACACCAAGAACCACATTCATGAACTCAGAGACAGATATTCAGCTTGGGGTAAACAAACTCTGAACTAAATCATCTGATTCTAAATCCAGGGGTCATTGAGGGATCCTTGAATTGCCACCCCTATGGATTTAGGGTGCAGCTGACTCCTAGAGTGTATAGAACTCTTGCTCAAAGCCATCTGGGATAGCCCAGACATGGTGAAAGAGAGGCTGAGCTGGTGTTTGCTGGTAAAAGGTCTGTTCTTCAAAGCTGGAAGAATGCTAGAGAAACTCCTGCACACCAAGGGAATCGATTGCTTCCCTTTCACTGAAGCAAAAAGCCAGTTTCTGAGAATTTCAAAATCAAAAGTCAGTATATTACTGTTTAAGCTCAACAGGAAAATAAGAAAGATCCATTTTCAAATCATTGCCCAAAGAACTCGTGTTTACATATTTATCTGTAACTATATCATATTTATAAGTCAAATTTTTAAAATAATTTATCAAAAAATTTTTCTTAAAAACAACAGGTGAAAATCCTCAGAATAGTGTATAGTAATTAATCCACCAAAAGTATATTCTAATTTCATATTAATTGAGAGTAATCAACTGAATTTTATTTAATTGGGAGCCTCAACCTTACACTTTCATGTCAACTTTGTTCCACTCAATTGGCTCTGGATCCACAGAAGGACTCTGCATTCTATATCTGTCCACCCCATTGTGGGAGTTGGCCAGGCAGCATGCTCCCTGGGAACACTATGAGTTTCTCTGTTGAAGGGAGAGGTCCATCTTATGCAGCTTCATGTCTAGTACCTGACCATGAATGTGAATGGGTTAGAATTTTTAATCTTTACTCAAGTCAAATATAGTTTGAGATGTGGCAGATCCTGTAAGGCGTGAAGACTATTCTTATCCTAACTACTTTGGTTCAAGAATGACAGGTGAGGAAGCTTAACTAGAGGGAATGGAAAGTCATTCTTACCTCTCCTGATGTAATACACATGTAGTGTTTATTGTATATATTAATTATCCAATTATTGGCTTAAGATGAACTGCTAAATACGTACAAATGCAGATGACTATTACCAATTCATATGCTTTAGTACTCTTAATAATCCACATATTTTAAAGGGGAAAGATGGCTTAGTGATAGAGATTTATCAAATTGCATTTAATCCCCAAACAATTTGATATAGGGATTTTGCTGGGCTGGGCAAAAATAGCTGGGGGTGAGTGACTAGCAACTTGTGAAGGTTGATACAGCGGGAGCCGCTTTATTCAGAGCAGCAGAGGTATTTATACCTAACTAAATACACACAGCTTATCTCAATTAACATCATACAGTTACAGCAATCAGTCATCATCTTAACAATTATACACAGCTCAACTCAATTAACATCACCTTAATGACTCACTGGCGCTGGCGATACCCCCCAAAACATTCCTCCTGACAAAGTGCCAGGTGCCATCTTGATTTGTTTGTGGTTCTCTACAGGGTTTAGTATTATTTTATGATTCCTGAATCTATTATAGAATCAGGTAATTAATAACCTGCTGGGTTTTAAGCAGTGTGGTCAAAAGAAATGTAAGACATATTTAGTCCCCTTGAAACTTTTTATCAGCTAATTATAGGAATTACAGTGAATCACACCTATGATCATTAGATTCCAGCATAAGATAGTACATGTTCAAGTGCTGATGTTTTTAATGAATATGCTATAGCAGATCAGGAAAAAAGAAGTAGTGCTATTAGAATTTTAGTTATTATTTACACACCAAAAATACTGTAATTTAGTTAAGTATCCCATCTTACAGAGAAGGAAATTGAAGATTATACTTTTAAGCCATCTGCTCAGGTGACAGACAGTAAGGAGCATCAGTTGATGGGCACTGGTCGATTCTATACCTTAGCTGCCATGAATAGTGCCGCAGTAACCACAAGACTGCAAAGGTCTCTTTAATGTTCCAGTTTAATTTAATTTATATATATATATATATAAATTAAATATACATTTAATTTATATATATTCCTAGTAGAGAGAATGCTGAACCATCAAGGGGTTGTTTTTTAGAGTATCTCCATATAATTATTTAAAGTTTACCATCTGGTTTAAAGCCCATCCTTCTCAAATGTTATATTTATGATTTCTAAGTTTATATTAATATCTGTGTGTATTTGCATGGATTTTTGTATACTTCAGAATCTGTATCTCCAACAACTTGGATATAAAGGAAGAACTTTCCAAGGCCTCCTATGCCAAAGAATTTATTGTCCCTCATGCTTCCCTGTAGTCTTCTGGTATATACATGGCTTAAAATTCTGTATAATTTTTAATGGAATATTAATCATCCAACAAGTCTAAGATGTTTATTAAATGCACATAAATTTACTAGGCAACATGAAAAGCATAAAGAAATACAAACCATGCACTGGAAACACATATAATCTGGTTGAGAAGGAGAACATAAATTTTGTAATACATAGAGATTGTAGCTCTTGCTCATTCATTCATTCATTCATTCTGTAAAATCTACTTATCGTTGAATAATATGCCTCAGTTCTTTTCTTCCCTTTCCCAGAGTCTCTGGTTCATAGGTGTTCAATAAAGGTCTACTGTCTGAAGCAATAACATATATGATATCTTTCCCTGGCTCCTTCCCTCTCGCCTGCCCCCCTTTTCAGCTGTCATGAGCTAAGTTACTTTCCTCTGCCATGCATTTCTGTCATTTCTGTAGTAATCAGCCAATCATGGTCTAAGACATCTGAAACCTTGAACCACAATAAATCTTTTCTCCTCTGTTTTTCTTGTCAGCTATATTAGTGATGAATAACTGACTAAACACAGCATTGTGATGTATTTACATCATCACAATCAAATCACTCACTGTTGTTAATTAAGAAAATATAGAAAATGTTATTCATGTGGAGGTGAAAGAATGCTTAGGTATAAAAAAAGAACTACGTAAACATTTTGAATGGCAATATCAATAGCAACAGTATTCAAAATTTTTCGGTATAAGGGCTTACACTTTAGAATCTACTGTGTGTTAGATGTTGTTCCAAGGGTGTTTCATTTAATTTCATTAAATTTAATCTTTACACTAACCCTCTAATCCTCTCTGTTCCTGCCTCTCAAGTCACCTACATGTATACTTCAGAAAGAGTGTTCATGTAAAATAAAAAATCCTACAAAATACATATGGCATGAAACCCACTGGCTCCTGTTGCTGTAGGAACTGCATCCCATATTCATGATGGGTATGTGACATCACACAGTTCATACAAATCAAGGTAACTCCTTGTGGATCCCCACATCCCCAGAGTATTAATAATGAGCAAAGTTATGAAAGAATTTCAATATTTAAGGAAGTAGGGGGCAGCAACTCTAAAACTAATTTTTCAAGTATTCTATACTAAGTAATGGCAGAGTGCAGACCATTCACAATAAAATTTATCGAGCATTTAATCATTTGAGTTGTCAAAAATAATTTTTAACACTTATGGTTTTTGTTTGTTTGTTTGTTTGTTTGTTTTACTAGAGAGAGAATCTACAGAGCTCTCATGTCACCATTTAAGAAGTGGTCTCCAATTCAAATTTTATATGCTTATAAAAGCACTTATATGATTTTATTTTATTCAAAATAATGGATAATAAGATAGTGCAGTGTTTTCTAGCTGCTTTATTTACTTACTTTATTTACTTTATTTAAAGTATACTGAATGATATGCCCAGTTTCCACCCCCGTCTAACCCCACCCCACCCCGCCCCGGCCTGTATCTTCTCAGTTGATCAAGAAGTAACCTTTAAAAGCTAGCCAAGAACCGACAAAAGGCTTCTGAGTTTCACTTCCAACCACAAAATCAGTATTGCCATTTTCCAATTTGTGAAGTAACTAGAATTTTTCTTTCCACTCAGGAGTAACTCATGAACTCAATACATGGTTTTCTTTTACGAAAGGATTATTTTTATTTCAACTACTTTCCTAGTGTGATTGTTTTTTTAAAAATCAAATAGAAGAGAACTCCAAACCACACAATGTGTATGTAGTTATTATTTTAGATTTTATATGAATTATTCGGATTAGTGTTAAGTACTATATTTCTTCGTTAGTCTCTCATGACTAATGTTTGACCAACTATACCCTAATTATTATATTAATTTAATATTTGCTTGAAATGAGATGAGAAAGCAATGAAAGCTCAGAATGGTGTTTCCAACCAAAAATGAGAAAATTGGAAGAATTCTTATATTGTTGTTTTTCAGTAACTTGCTTAGTAGAAAAACTTCTCCATTTTTTCTTTCCCATGTATCTCATTACATATGCATCTAATTTTAATGTTACAACTTATTTAATAGGACCCATCAACTACTTTTTTAACTCAGAAAATATGTTTATATTAAGCAAGATATTAAGAAAGTTTTAAAATTAATGAAGCATTATAAATCTAAAAAGTTTTGGTTTTACACCACCTGAAGAATATGGTTTTCAAAAATCAAATGTTCTAGTTACTTTCACTTCATTACTAGACTTTGTAATTCAAATGAAGTTCAATTTAATAAAAAAGGGGGGTTGGTATTAAAAGTTCACCCATTCTCAAAAAATTGTAGTCAGATTTTAATTGTTATCACTGGTGAATGATAAATTTCTGAGGAAAATCTACTTCTCAATAAAAATAAGAATGTTATTTTTCAAACTGTCATTAAAGTGACATACTAGGAGTTAATGGGACAAGCAAGAGAACATTCAGTGTTGGTGAATAACCAATAGAAGAAAGCTTCCTTTTTTTCCCAATACTGTGCTTAAATTCACAAGTGGTTCCTTTAATTAGTAACGTATGTCAACAACAATCTGTACTGGAAAGAGGAGCCCATAGCCTTTCCAGCTTACCTTATCTATACAAGGGAAACATACTGCTTCTTTAATATTGTTCCCCATGGCTTCATCTCTGTTTTTAGTTTCTTTTGAACATGTTACACAAAGTTCTTGACTCCTACTCATTGAAATATATATAATTAAATATATATTATGTATTATATGTAATATATATTATAATAGATATATATTTAATATGTATTTATATCTATATTTTTGTATGTATTTAGTATGCATAGTATGCTGTTACATGTAAACAAACTTCAATTTAAAGTGGATCCTTTTTGTATCATCTATGTATATTGACTATGTGCCATATGATGATTTTGGTCACAACAAAGACTTTTTGATACTTACTATGCTGTTTTTTTTCACTTACAAAATGTTGCCAGATTATTTCTTTTTACCCATAATTTCAGTACACTTTTCTTCTTGAGTCATGGAGAAGTTAGTCTCCATCTAATCCCTATAATCTTTACATCTGTATGAGAGAAATAATTAAGATGTTACATTTGTGAGTCTCCATAAACAATCAAGAATTTCATAATTGTGTAGAACTGAGCACTTTACTTCTTAATATAGATGACAGAATAGTAGATGTATGAATTGTCTGTTTTCTAAGTAGAACCTTTTGAATCATTTATCTTTTATCAGGAGACTTTCAGTAAAGACTTAGACTTTGAAAATGATATCTTTCCTTTCTATATCCAAAAACAACACAATTGACACATTTCCATGCTTATTAAAACCATATAAATATCCTCGGTAGCAATTTAATCTTTATGCATGGGGCTGTCATGAATGCTTTCTTACGTTTATTTCCCTCAGAAGTACAGTGAGACAAGGATTCCAGGAAGGGCACGTGGCTTATGTGGGAGGTGGCAGCAATGGGAACAGGAGAATGGGGAGGACAGGAACATTTAGGTTTCAATAAAGGACATACTATCAAGCTGGGTGAGGTGTAGACTGCTGAAGCTGTAAATATTTGGTGAAACTGACAAACCATGTAGAACACATAATTAAGACTTAACCCACCTAAGGAACAGGACTTTGTGTAGGAAGCTAGTCTGGGTGAATGGTAGAAATTTCCTAGCCCTTCAATAGAACATCTCTTGCTGGCTTCTGAGCAAGAAAAGAGCCACAGGCACAGATGGTTGAAACTTGGTGGGGATATACAGAAGAGCTGTGTCACAAAGGATTTGGGCAAGAGGTCTACAGTATTTAGTGTAATCACACAAATTTTAACTCAAAGGGATTCTATTCTTACATAATACAAGGGAAATGATACCATATGGAGATGTTACAAAAGACCTCCTTTACAGATCACCCATAACACAAAGAGAAGCTGAAAATATAGGGAAAATAGCACTAGGCTATTTTCTGGTCTTTCAGCTGAGATTCTGGTCTTCACTCTCCACAACATTTAAGCACACCAAGATGCCTGGTACATGAGCCCACTTTTCTTTTTTTATTTATTGTATTCTAATTTGTTATACACACACACACACACACACACACACATATATATGGAAGCTCTCTATTCACCTCACAGATTGTTTCTTTTGTTGCGAAGAAACTTTTTAGTTTGAGTCCATCCCATTTATTGATTCGTGGTTTTAATTTTTGCTCTAAAGGTGTCTTATTAAGGAAGTTGGAGCCTAATTCAACATTATGGAGATTAGATATGAAATATCTACACATATTGAGCTCCACCTTGGTACAGTTAAATGGGACTTTCCCAAAGAAATACATTTGCACATACAGTTGTGAAACTCAGCACATATCCATACATACCTTATCATACGTACATACAAACATACATACATACCCTTACCACCAGGATGGTTCTTGTGGAACATATACCTTCAATTATATCCCTGCTAATAAGTCTAATGATACCCATTGTTGCCTAGCAGATTGATTGTGTTTCTGCCATCCTCACAGGATTTGATAGGCCACCATCCTGCACAACACATCCAAAAAAGAATATTCCCGTTAATAAAAATTGTGATGATTCAGTAAGGCTTCTCTCTAAGACAGAATTTGCTGCTTTGACATTTTCCATGTTGGGCATTCCTGGACTGGCTGTTGAGGCTTACAAAACATTCATGAAATTGGCCTGTGTTATGGTAGAAAATGTCAATCATATGTCTAGGACAATCACCATGTTAAATGAAGAGCAAAAGCAATACTGTCAAGCCATTTTTGACACTTGTGCTGCGATTGATTATTTGTTATTGTTACTTCATAGAGGCTGTAGTGAGTTTAACAATATGTGTTGCTTTAACCTAAGTGATAATAGTAAATCTATTTCAAAGGACTTAAATTACCTTAAAAACTTCATTGAAAAGATCCAACAAGATGATGGAGGCTTAAATTTATTGGACTGGTAGCTTCATGGTTACCCAATTTTATTAGATTAAACAACTATTCATAAGTGGGTATTTACTAATACTGGGATTGTTATGTTGTGCTTATTGCTGTCAATCCCTACCCTATTTTTTGCCTCCACCAATATTAAAGAGAAAACAAGTGTTATTTATCCCAAAGGCCATACAACAAAAAAGGGGAGCTGTAGAGTTCTGACCATGGAAATATATCAGTCAGTATTCCTCTGGTGAGCAAACTTCTGAGAGGTAACAGGTGCTCTCTTTCCCATGGTTGGAATATTTTGCAGTCTTTCCCAGGTACTCTTGAGATAACCAATGTGTGCTTGGCCAGAGCACATGTCTAATGAAAGCAAAACATCTTATACTGTGATCAAATGTAACATATTGATATAAATAAAGCCAGCAGCTCAGACAAGCAGCCCTTTTACCACTTAGTCTTTGTTGCCTCTGCATCTTGCTTCTTTCTCCTTTTGCTTTCCTTCCAAGAAGGAATGTCTCACATATTTCCATCTGAAAAACAAGAGGTTTGGATATTTCTCTCTGGCCTGATTCCTGTTTACTGTGGATGCTCAAGGAGTTTTATTCCTGCAATTTCTAGCTACTTGCACAAGAGTTAGCTTCCTTTAGATTTGGAGAAGGCCTGAAAGGAGAAAAGTAGAAAGTGGTGTGGTTCAGGCTTAAGGAGAGATAGTGTCAGAATGAGCTCAGCCCACATGGAACTGCCCACCACAGTTGCAACCAAAAGTGGAGGTGTCCAGAGGAGATATGACAGTACCAACAGTACTCACTTTTTCCCACTCCTGACATCATTCAGATCCACTCGATGATGTTAAGTCCTTTATGCAATATTTGAGACATTAATTGTAATTTCTAGAAAATAGCACAGAGGGTTCGTGGAACTTGCTGGTTTCTATTGTTGCTGCTAGTGACAGGCTCTGATCACAACTCTTCTCTCCTATGCCTTTCTTTCTAAAAGGTCCTTATTCTTTGCCTGTACTTCAGCTCTACTAAGTTGCTTGCCTGGCACAGTGATCCACACCTTTAAACCTAAGGGTTTAGAATCTAGGCTCATATGCCCCTACCAGCATGAGGAACAAGTTTCCTCTACAAACTCTATCCATTGTGTAACAGTAACTAGAGCCTTCCAGGTGACAGGGATGACCAGTATTTTAAGTTCTTTTTTTTTTTTTTTTTTTTTTTTGCTGCTCTTCTAGCAGTATGGAAATCTCAAAGTGACTAAGTGACAGACACTGTCAGATTCCATATTACCTCTCCTTTATTTCCAGGTGTCCCTGTCCCCTGACTCTTTAGGATTCAGAATCCCTAATACAGGAGGTCCTAAATCTATAGAGACATAAGTATAAGTTATAAAAATTATAATATTATGGAATGTTAATGGAAATAATATTATGAGAGGGAAATATTGCTTGATTCATCAACCTGAGTATTCCAATGATTGGAAAAAAAAAACTATTGATTTAATGTAGAGGCCTACAAGCTTATATAAACAGATTGTAAATATTTTAGGCTTTGTAGGTTACAATGTTCTTTATCAAAACCATTTTGCTATTGCAGACAATACAAAAACATTTTTGGAAAGGTAATACCTCCATAAGTATCTAATGCCCAAGATAGTCTATACATATACATATAAGAAAAAATATATACATATAAGAAAAAATTCTGTTATTGCATGTAATCAACTTGCCATGAAGTTGAAAGATAATCTGGTCTTCAAAGGTCAGGATTATACTAAGAACTTGGTGTCACCCCCTGCTATTTCAAGCTCAAACATTAGATGTGGTCATGAGCTCATCAACCTTGGTGAGAGCCCAGCATCATAGCACCTGTGAAAGTTCCATTCCTGCCACCTTGACATTCTGCCCTAAATACCATTGAACAAGCACTGGAGTAGGCCAAAGATATTTCATAAATGAGTGTTGCTACGTTTTACATCTATGGATGCAATAAATGTTAATAAAATTAAAACTTAAAGATCATGGAGGATGAGTTCAAAGACAAGGAAAGAGGTATATATACTTACTTTTCAACATCACTTTTCCAAATATCTCTCTTCAAAAATTTTTCCCCTTCTTCCCTCTCACCCTCAACACACAAGGAATCTTCCATGGCCTCAGTTTTCTTTTTTTTTTTAATTTTTAATATTTATTTTTTTAGTTCTCGGCGGACACAACATCATTGTTGGTATGTGGTGCTGAGGATCGAACCCGGGCCGCACGCATGCCAGGCGAGCGCGCTACCGCTTGAGCCACATCCCCAGCCCTCAGTTTTCTTGAAGTCATGCTTGACAACCTGACAAGAGTACCTGAACTATAAATAGCAATTAGCATTCATTTATTCTGTGGTTTATTGTGTTCCATTAACAAAATCAACTGGCCCATGCATTCTATATTAAATCTTACATCTAATAAAATGTAAAAAAAATATTTATAAGAATATATGCATTCTTAAGTAACTTTTCAAGAAGTAACATTTTGTTATTTATCTTATGAAAAATAAACTAACACTTTAAAAAATGTTGTTGTAATAAATTTTATTATGTATTTTAATACAATAAAAATATAAAAAGGCAAAATTAAAATAAAAGAGAGGACAAATATAAAAGAATATGTTTAAATTCTTATTAATTGAAAACATAAGCATTAATAATTTTGTTTTTTCAAGTAGGCATATTTTGTGAATATTTCTAGTAGGCATATTTCTCTCTACTGAAGATGTTTGAACATAGGTATCTGTGAGTGAGACATGATTATATATTAAAAGACTGAGTCAAAACCAGTAAAGTTGGTGGATATGCACTGCTACAGAACAAAAGAGAAAGAACACAAAGGTAGTGGATACAATACCTATGGGGATCTTAATATGTATCATTCTAGGATACTTTGGCAAGTGAAGAATGATCCTAAAGAGTATCTCACAACAGATGTAAGCCTAACACAAGAAAACATGAAAAACAAACTAACACAACACCCCTAAAGTTCAGCAAATGACCCCAAAGATATTAAAGTGGATGACATATCAGATGATAAATTTAAGAGAATAATTATAAAAATGATCAAAGAATTCCAAGAAAACACGGAAAAACAATTGAAGAAATGAAGGAAGCAAGTACAGAATATGAATGAGAAATTTAATAAGGAGATAGAATTTTTGAAAAAGAACCAAACAGAAATCTTAGAAATAAAAGACACAATAAATTATATAGTGTGTGCAGTTGAAAGCCTCTCTAATAGTGTAGCACATGCTGAAGACATAATATCAAAGTTAGAAGACAAAGTGGCCAGCCTTCAACATTCAGACAGCATTATAGAAAAACAAAAAAGTAACTATGATCAGAATATACAAGAACTCTAGGACAACATGAAGAAACCAAATTTAAGAATCACTGGAACTGAGGAGTACTGTGAGATGCAGGCTAGTGGAATAAATAAAGTTTTTATGGAAATAATAAAAGAAAATTTTCCAAACCTTCAAAGTGAAATGCACATCCAGCTACAGGAGGCATGTAGAAAAGATTTAAAAAATTGACAACCCCTCTATGACACATTATAATAAAAATGCCTAATGGACAAAACAAGGATAGACTTATAAAAGCTTCAAGAGGAAAATATCACGTCACATTTGGATGCAAATCTATCAGAATAACTTGTGATTTCTCAGCACTCACTCTATAATGGAATCTTCAATGGTCTCAGTTTTCTTGAAGTCATGCTTGATAACCTGACAAGAGTACCTGAACTATAAATAGCAATGAGCATTCATTTATTCTGTGGTTTATTGTGTTCCATTAACAAAAATAAATCACTCAAACTTGGAACAATATATTAGAATATGTTCCAAGTCGGAAAGAAAATAACTACAAACCAAGACTTCTATATCCAGCAAAACTACTATTCCAAATCAAAGACAAAAGTAAAAGAATTCCTGACTACAAAATCCAGCAATACAGAACTTACTTAAGAAATACTCCACATAGAAGTAATAAAAAACAAGCCTCAGAGCTCACAAAAGAACAAATCTCATTGAATAGTTTAGTGAAGGAGAAATGGGACCAAATTAAACATTAGAGATAAATCAAAATGGAAGGAATTAATAAACATCTCTGTACAATAATACTGAATGTAAATGGTTTCAACTCTGCAATTAAAAGACACAAGTTGGGGAAACGGATTAAAATGTTGCTTGCAAGATCTGTCCCTTACAGGCAAAAATAGCCATAACAAAAAAATGGAACTTGATATACCACGCAAATGGAATCCAAAAACAAATAGAAGTAGATACTCTCATATCTGACAAACCAGATTTTACCACAAAATTAATTAGAAGAGACAAAGAAGGTCACTTTTTATTAATAAAAATAACAATCCAACAAGATGTAACAAAAATAAATATTTATATGCAAAATGTGGGTGCAACTAGTTATACAGAAAAGACACCACTGAAATTGAAGCCCCAGACTGACCCCATATCATAATACTTGGTGATTTGAACACACCTCTCTCCCAATTAGATAGGTCATTCATATATTAACTCAGTAAGACTCTTTGGACCTAACAGATCATCTGTAGAATATTTCAATGGATCTAACAGATGGACCTAACAGATCATCTATAGAATATTTCATTCAACAACAGCTAAATACAGTTTCTTTTCAGAAGCTTAGGGAATCTTGTCCAAAGTAGACTACATTTTAGGCCACCAAGCAAATCTCAGCAATACAAAAACAAATTTGATATATTTTTGCATCTTAACAGATTATAATGGAATGAAATTAGAAATACACATGACAAAAGCCTAGAGACTGTAGAAGAAAACACCAATTCCAAAAACAGTAGAAGGGAGGAAATAAATTAAGATCAGAGCCAAAATCAATGAACTTGAGAATAAAAAAAAACATACAAAGGATCAATATAAAAAAATCTATTCTTTAAAAAGCTAAATAAGATTGATAAGCCCTTAGCCAAACTAACCAAAAGGAAAACAGAGAAAATCTAAATTAATAAAATTAGAGATAAAAAGGAGAAATCACTATAAACTTTTCAGAAATCTAGCAAATCATTAGAGACTATTTTGAAACTATATACTCTAAATGAAAATTATAAATGAATACATTTCTAAACAAATACAATGTGCCAAAACTGAATCAAGAGGACATAGAAAACCTAAACAGACCAATAACTTGTAATAAGATACAAGTACTAATAAAAAGCTTTCCAACAACGAAAGCTCAGGACCACATGGATTCTACCATTGTTTGTAGATGGTATGATCCTATAACTGAAAGATTGAATTCTACCAAATCTTTGAAGAACTTATGCCAATATTCCTCAAATTATTGCATAAAATAGAAGTGATGAAACACTTCTGAATTCATTCTATGAAGCTAGTCTCTTACTCATACCAAAACTAGATAAGGACACATCAAGCCAAGAAAACTATAGACCAATATCTCTGTGAACTTAGATGCAGCAATACTTAATAAAACATTAGCATGTTGTGTTCAACATATTAATTGTACACCATGATCAAGTTATTTTTATTCTAGAGATGTAAGGATGCCATCTCTATGAAGAACTCAATAGATGTAGAGAAGGCCCTTAACACAATTCAGCACGCATTCATGATAAACACATTGAAGAATATAAGGATCAAAGGAACCTACCTCAATATCAAAGCCTATCTTTGAAAAATTCAAATACAACCTCATAGTAAATGGGGAAAACTTAAAAGCATTTCCTTTAAAGTCTGGCACCATACAAGAATGTCCACTCTCACCACTCCTATTTGATATAGTGCTAGATATTCTAGCCTAGCCACAGCAATTTGGCAAGAGAAGGAAATAAAAGTGTAAAACTAGGAAAGAAAGAAGTTAAAATATCACTGTTTGTAGGTGGTATGATACTATACCTAGAAGATCCCAAAACTCCATCAAACGACTGCTAGAGGTAACAAATTTGGCCAAATAACAGGTTACAAAGGCAGTATTCAAAAATAAATAACTTTCCTGTATAAAAACATTTTCATAATACTGGTAAATACTTCCTCATTTCTGGTAAAGGCAGCTTGGGAGATAAATGAGATATACAAGTGGCAGGGGGACCTTGTGTAGATGGGGGGACCTTGTATACTTATCTAAGTACAACTTATTAAACCACAAGTGTAACATTTTCAGAGCTGAGAGGACCTTGGATATGACAAAATCTGGTTCTGGTGAGTTCTTCAGGGAGATGTCTCTTCAGGTGCTGCTGTGGTGGGCCAGGCAGGGCCAGACATGTAGCATAGCAAGTCTCCACAGGAGATTTGGATGCAACCTGATTATACACCATTGAACCATGCCAGGAAGTGAAGTGACTTCAGAGCAGAATGTCCCAGAAATGACACAAGAGTCATGTCTCCAGACTCCTGGTCCTCTACCACCTGTAGCCCAAAGCACCCAGCCAAGACTCAAAAGCTCTAACAATTCCATTAGGTAAGTATCAGTAAATTCCATCAACCTCAATAAGCTTATCAAAGACATGTTTTTCAGTCATCATGACTTTTCTTATCCCAGAATAATACTGGTTTTTCTAACATATTTTAGATTTAATACTTCCCATAAAGCATTCATACATCTGTTACTAAACAATGGCAGATTAGAGATTCATAGCCTATTAAAACTGGAGGACTATCAACTGGCTTATTCATTTTGAAGATCAGAAAACTGATACCAGAGACATTAGTAACCTGACAAGCATTTCTAGAATTCAATTTTCCTTTTTTGTCAATAAAATAGACTATGTTTTTTTCTTCCTGATCTGTAGAGATGAACTAGTATGCAATGCATATATTAGTAATTTTTGACTTGGGTTCTTTTGTGTATAATGCAGTCTATTGGATTTTTCTGAATGTTTCTATTGAAAATAATTGTTGCTATATAACAGTGTAATGGCAGCTGACCACAAGACCACAAAAAGTCTTCATCACATACTTAAAATAAATCCTTTTGAAGCGAGAGTAATTCATAGTAAATTAAAGGGGAATTTAAGGATATTTTTTAAAAAAATACCAGTTTTAAGTAGGTAATTGTGAGGAAGATAATAATCATACAAGTCAAACTCAGGAGATTCTTCCATAAGCCCCAAAGTGAGATATTGATGCCTTGGATTGTCAAGAATTCTTCACCAGTACATCTGAAATTCAATAAAAAAATCTAAATTCCTAGTATCTGTCAAATTTTACTGAATATATTCTCTTTTCTTTTGTTAAAGAAACCTATAGTTTAACCAAATTATTAGGAGTTAGCCTTTCATATATAATAGCTAAAAGTCACTGAGTGCTTAAATTTTGCTACTATGCTAAGCAACTTGCACCTAATAGTTTAGTTATATCTTAAAACAATCCAAGGGGATATAGATATACACATTTAAAAGAGGAGGGGAGTAGACTTAACAAACTTGACCAAGCCTACAGAGATACACTGTGGAGCAAATTTCTAGCCTCTTTTATTTAAAAATCTATAGTACTGCTGTCTTCAAAGGAAATATCCAGTCTGATACACTTTCACTTACTTCTAATGGGACACCTTCAGTTTTACCTAATGACACCTATGGCCCTTGCTAAGATGATCAAAGCACCACACAGTTCTGCTCACCTACAAGACAGCCATCCTAAAAACATAGGCTAAGTATTGTAAAACTAGGACAAAGGGGAAGCAAGAGTTTCCAGCCAGAGTCATGTCTGTTGGCTCTTTGACCAAGACTGTGAAGAGCATCACAGATATTCAGCTCTAGAATGTCACCTGCAGTCCCAGGAATCAGACTTAGGGCTGAAGTACCAGCTGGAGCACAGCAGGAAGCACCATTCCTGCCACTGGTAGAAAAGCATGTGATACTAAAAACACCTAGTGTAGCTACAATAATCAACAGCTGCCATTTATGTGCTATTGTTCCATGTCTTGGAATTTAGCAGTTATAAAAACATCTGTGACCTCTCTTTGCTGTAAGAGGAGCTTCATCCTTCCTCTTGTGAGGATGGGGTCCATGTAAGCATGAAGCCTGTGGTGGCTCTTCCTTATTTGTTCCCACTTTCCCTGTCTACTTTATTCTGACAAGCAGCCTTGCACAAATTTTGTGTTACAAAAATGCCATGCCCAGATCAAACAAAAGAGATTAGAAAGGTAAGGAAAAGTCCTTTTCACAGATTTTCTGGTTGGTATAGAATTATTTCTGTACTATTTGAAATATCCAGGAGAGTTTTAGTATTCTAGCATTCTCATTCTCTCTCTCTCTCTTGTTAACTTAAGCATCAAAGTCAAATCATTTTCAGTCATTGAAAAAGTAAGCATTATCAAAAATTTAAAGCAAGATCCTTTAATTTTATTAATGACATTATATGAAAATAAGACTTCCTTCTCAATTTACTGAAATAATGTTTTTTTTCTATAAAGGGTATTTCCTTTGATAGGTAGTATTCAGTTTACACACACACACACACACACACACACACTCACACAAAGAGAGAGAGAGAGAGAGAGAGAGAGAGAGAGAGAGAGAAACAAAAACAAAAACTGAGCAGCCTTTGATTTCACAACAGCTCCAACATATGTGAACAAAGGGAAGAGCCAGGACTTGGGGGACAATGTTCATTCCCTTGATACTATCACTGCCCTGTTAGTTCTTACTGCTATCCACAGGCTAGGCTCACAGATACTATATAATCCATTCGGTCCAAAGATTATGAACCCTTGCTAAATTATTGAAACACCCATTTCAACTTCAAATGTTCTGAAAAATAAGAATTCAATCTCACAATCAAAACATCAAAATAATTTTTCAAAAGGGTGAAAACAAACATTTCTCCACATTTAATACAACATTGAATGTAGTGGAATACAAGTACAGCATGTTCACATGCACTAGTATACAAGGTCTCACTTTATGAGTGGGAAAACTTACATTCAGAAAGATTCATTGAGCTTGGGCTCTAAACCCAGGGCACTTTCTATATCTTATCATAGTGGTAAGAAATCTCATTATGACATGGAATGGAAACTTACATCATATAGCTGGCACAGCCACTGATTTCTGTTGCATTGAGTTCTGGACAGAAGTTTTGTCCCAAAAATTCATTATGCTGCAAAGCCTATATAAGGGAGACAATACAAGATAAAAGGTTGTGAATTTCAAAAGTGTCCAGGTACATAAGTGCATACCCATAATCCCAGATGGTAGGGAAACTCAGGCAGGAGGATGGCAAGTTCCAAGATAACCTGGGCAACTGAAGGTAAGGAGACCAGTCTTAAAAATTAAAAAGTGCTGGGGAAGTAGCTCAGTGGTAGGGTGCTTGCCCAGTATGCACAGGACTCTAGGTTAAACCCTTACTGAAAAAAGAAAAAGTTGCCAAAGAATTATCACAATTATTTCCTCAAGCTTGATCTCCATTACTGTTTCTAAAAATATACCAAGTCTTACATTCACAGCCTTTTTCACAGCTTAGCTGCTGATATATTTGCCCTGGTAATCAAGAGGCCTAGGTCTGGGATGTTGCTTCTCATTGTAAAAAAGGGAGATCTCTGGCTATATAACCCAAGCTTCCTTCTTCTCCTTCAATTTTATAATCCCATAAAACCCAAAATTAAAATAATATGATAGTGCTTAGTGAACATTGTCAGTTTATAATAACAATGTTATTATAAATGACAGTTTATAATAACAATGTTTCCTCATTTGTTTTCATCAAAAACTAGTTGTAATTATGGGAGTTAGAAATTTGGTTATACTGTGTTGAGATACAGCTTCCTTTGGAGCTGATTAACTTGCCAATATGGCTCTGGGTATTAGACAGTCTTCTTATTCTCTTTAAATTCAGCTTTCATTATTAACAATGTGCTCCAGTCTCCCTTCCTCCTAATGATTCCCTTATTGGACTAAAAAACAAAATATGTATTTCATTTATTAGTCAATTTTTTCTATTTACTAGATTTCTCCCCACACTTCATCTTCCTCAAACAGTGAAAAAACTGGGAAAACCCCAGGTACCTCCTTGAAAGACAATTCCTGGATGGGAGAGGTTCATAGCCCATAGCCATAGATTTGGTTTTATTTTCATTGTTCTCACTTTGGGAACTCTGTCACGATGGCAGATAAGGACATTTTACCGTATACCCATAATGAGGAATACTCAAGTATTCAAGCCAGGATAGTCAAGGTGTCATGGTTCCAAAATTCACTGAAATACCCAACAAAACCTACAAAAAGCAAAACCAAGTGTCAATCAGTTCAGTGTTTTTATGAGGAACTCTAGATAAGACCCTACACAAGAACTCTACAACCTTCTAAACATTTCTGCTAGGACCTACTCTTTCTTGAAATATCTTCCACTTACTCTTAAATACTGATTTTGGTCCTTTACATATATATACCTCTGTATAGTTAAGGCAGTTTATGATATTTAGTGAAGAACAATATACCTGTAATCTATATTATGTATTCCACTTATTTCAGGAGATTCTTTATTATCAAGACTCTGTCTAAAAGTTCTATGCAACTGTATACAAAGGAAGAGTAAGTAGTAAGTTCATCCCTTGGTATCCAAAAGGAATTAGTTCCAGGAGCCCCCAGCAAATCGCATCCACAGATATCAAAATCTGACAATGCTTTTATCTACTATTTCTAAAATAGCATAACCTTTGCATAGAACCCTGCATATCTTTTATGTTTAAATACGTACATTCTGTATATTTTAAATCATTTACATATTTCTTTTGATACATAATACAAGTCAACCATCAAGGAAAAAATTTATACTTTATAGTGTTGGAACCAATGACAAGAAAAGAAAAAGTGTATATATTCAGAGACAAGTTTTGTATTGAAAAATTCTGATTAATGATTGGTTGAATCTTTGGATGTGGAACCCATGGACATGAAAGGCTGATGGTACTGACAACTTAAATTGTACCACCATTATTTTCCCCCTTCATGAACCTGGACATCTAGAACAAAAACCAGAAGAATCCTGAGCATCACATGCTCCTCTCTACTTCTACACAATAATAAGATTTATCTTTTACAAGGGTTTGCATTTTGTGCCCATGCTATAGGAATTATTTAGGATTCAAAATGCTTACATAAATACTCCAAAGACCTAACACTTAAAAAAAAAAAGAAAAAAGAAAGAGTAACATGCTGAAGTTCAGCAGAACATGCAGTCAATACTTCCATTTTAAGCTACCATAAAACAGTCTCATGGTGGAAATGCCAGGAAAAACTGCTAGAGATAAACAAGAGACAGCTATGAGGTTCACATAACACTTATCCTAACTGGTGTGAAGTGCACTGGGATATGCAGAACAATGACTATGTAGAAGTGTGTCTGCACATGTTTAGACTGGACCTAACTAGGTGTTTAGCATATAAGTCAGCATCTCTGAGTTAAATGTGGTTTTATGACTGATTTTTTTAAATTTCCATATAGAATTCTTTACACAACAATTAGTCAAAGCATCAAATCAAACAAAAGTTCTTCATTTATTGAATGAGGTATTATTTGCAGTATGACAGTGTAGAAACAGTAATCAAGATTTATCCCTTTCTCAATGATGTACATTGTAGTTGCCAACTTCATAAATGGAAGAATTAAACTTTGGCACAAGAGTATGCTAAATATGTATCATTGGAAGATATCTCCTCCTACTGTAACAGAAAAGATGTGTGTATTAATGGTTGATGCAATTGGGAGAAGGTTGGTAACTAATTATATGCTGATTAATCATATTGAGTGCAAAATTTAAGGCATATAAGATTAAAACTAAATAAACATTAAAAACAATCAAAAGATGTACAGAAATATGTTGATATAGATCATCCAGGAACCCACAAGGGAGGGAACCTAGCACTGTGGACTTTGGATTTTCCAGTGCTTTCAATACTTCTTTTCAAAATATAAGAGGTACTCCAGTTAGACTTCTCATGCCACACACTGTTAAACTCCTCAAAGATCTTCACTTTTATCTTGAAGCCTACATAATCGAACAAATCATCTCTGCTGATTATAGAAATGGCAATTCTCTTAACACAAGCATGAAGGTCAGGCACAGAACTTGTTGTTCTAATGAGGGAATTGGCCAATCATAATTCTTATGGGTTTTGAGTTTCCAGTTTACCAAGGTTTCATAATATGCCACCCAGAAGTATTTTAAAAAGCTCATTAGTGAGTATATGGTTAAAAGTTATAGTAACAAAATTAGGATACTAGCACAAAAAACTGGATAAGGGCCAGGAGGAAAGCAGCACATTCTCTAATATCAACTGCATGGCCTTGAGAAAACATTGGAGTCCTGTACAAAGTCCTAAAAGCAGGTTTCACAGGACAAGTGAAGAAGCAGGAAGGAACAGGGTACAGATTCCCTCTCAAAGCAGTACAGTTCACACTCACCATCATAATCCCCAAATAGACATTCACAAAAATTGTCTCTAGGTCCATCGTCTTCTCACCTGCTCCCAGGACAAGTGCCATGGTACCAGTGGCATAAGCCACCAGCAAAACAATAAACATCAGCATGAAGAAAGCACCCACATCTGATTTCAACACTTAGAAGGAAAAGAAAGGGTCAGTCCAGCTTCCTAGGTCACCTTGTATTTGAGAGTGTTTATTTTGCAAATAACACTAAACCTTCTGAAAAACTAATATCACAATGAAAAATGTCACTTACTCTTCAACTATCATTAGTGTTTCCTTCCATGTAACCACATGAAGTTATCACACAATTTTCTTTTTTTTTAACATTTACTGCAAAAATACTTTTCCATGTAACATCTATGCTCCTTTATGTGAAACAATGCACAATTTCTGAGTTGCTGAGCCAGAGAGATATAGGCAACACAAATGGACCGAATTCTACTGTCACAGGAAATTTCTCAAGAGCACATTCAAGTAAACTGACATCTCCACATTGTTTATTGTTTTTTTTTTAAATTCATTAGTGAAGAAACTGGGATCAGAATTCTATGATGCCACAGTGGGAGGAAAAGGGGAAGTAGTATGGACTGAACAAGAGCAAATTAAATTCTATTATTGTATAATTATGTCTACATGAACCGCAATATTATTTATAATGATAAGGTACTAATAAAACATCAAAAAATACCTGGGGTAAGGAAAAATGCCCCCATAACCTGAGTCCTTCTAGACAGTCTGATTGAAAATGGGCTAAATTAAGTTTCCTAAAGTATTCTATAAATTATACTGAGCTAATGATCTGGGTCATCCCATCTGAGGGTTTTGGAACAGTTGCAAGAACACTGATAAGAAGCCTGGGGGTCTAGATTTCATGATTAATTCTTTTTTTATTTTTCTGGGGTACCAAGGATTAAACTCAGTGGCACTCCACCACTGAGCCACATCCCCAGCCCTATTTTTATTTTATTTAGATATAGGGTCTCACTGAGTTGCTTAGTGCCTCAGTTTTCTTGAGGCTGGCTTTGAATTCATGATCCTCCTCCCTCAGCCTCCCAAGCCACTGGGATTAGGACACTAGCACAAAAGACTGGATAAGGGCCAATCACACCATGCCCTGATTGATGAATTCTTTATCACACACCTGATTTTCTAAATGGAAGGCTTAAACTCTATCAGTGGTTCTTATCCTGTACTATGCTGTCACAAACAGATATTTCTTGTGTGTGTGTGTGTGTGTGTGTGTGTGTGTGTGTGTGTAAGGGGGTGGTGGAAATTCTTATATAGTACCTGAAGTGAAGCCTGAGCCTAATGCACAAAGGAATCTGTCTACAGCCATCAAATACGTATTTTTATTAAATGAATAAACACCAAAGTTACCAACTTTGTTTCTATGACTAGAGAAGAAGAGAGAGAAAGAATATGTGTGTATATTGATTTTTTAATTCCTCCCATTATATCCCTTTACATAAGGATATTACCAATCTGTATTTTATCTCTACAGAGATATATGTAGATACAGAGAAAATGTTGATAGATAAGCCATATCTTAGCTCCTCTGGCATAGCCACAAATAGTTTTATAAATTTATTTCATATTTGTATATGACATATCTCTGTAAACTGCAGTTTTATAGATAGTTTTAAATTTGGCTGGCCCAATCATAGGGTGCATACTTGCAATCCCAAGTGTCTGGGAAGCTGGGGCAGGAGGATCCCAAGTTCAAAGTAGGCCTGGGCAATTTATCAGGACTCCATCTCTAAACAAAATAAAAATAAAATGGCTGGTGATGTAGTGGAGTGGTATAGCACTTGCCTCTCATATTCACACTATGGGTTCAAGTCCTAGTAGCACTTAAAAAAAATTGGTTGGGAAAACAACTTGACAACAATGCCATTGATAAACAGTTATTTTAGAGAGTGAACAATGTGTACATGTACTTCCATAGCTTACATACAGCTTGGTTTGTAGTTTTAATAACCATGAAACTGCTCACAGAGAGAAACAAGCATCACCTCATATGCAAGACTAAAGACACATCTTCATCTTGCTACTTACATAACATGAAGTATAGTATAGAAGTAAATATAATAGTTGGAAATAACCTCCTGGGTATTAATTCAGCTAACAGTTCTCCAAAGAAATAAGGCAACACTCTGTAGTATCCACTGATGTGCTCATGTCTGGGGAGGAAAAAAAAGCTTGCCACACACTCCAGATTAGTTCAAGAAGACTCAGCCCAGAAGAGGCGCTGCTCTGCAGACTCCTGCTGCCACCAGATCTGACACTGCACCTGCCCACAGGATCTAGTCTGATTTCCCACACCCTTCTCCACCTCAGGTACAGCCTCCCTGGGGCATCAGCCCCCATACTCTTGCTGTGCCCCTCTCTCATGAAGCACCCCCCCCTGCTGCCACCCACTCTGACCCATATCAACCCTCCAGGGACAGAGTCTGCACCTCCTCACTCTCCTCAGAGACTCTGTTTCTCTTCTGAGGCTAGCTGTGCCTGAGAAGTGAGGAGCTAATTCCAGTGTAACAGAAGCTTCTCTTCTCCCCGCTTTGAGTATAAAGGCCCCAATGCACCTGAAGACTTTTTAAAACTCTTTATTTCTATTCTCAGGTTAAGAGCAGAAAAAGCCTTCTTCTCAATGATCACACGTCCAACATGCAGCCATGTCAGCTACCAAATCCTCATCTTTCCTCTTCCTAACATCTTTCTCCCATAATTCCAAATGCTTCTACCAGTGTCCTTATTTCTTCCCTCTCTGAGGATTCCTATCCTTGGCATATAAGTATAGGCAAATCTCTTTCATTTTTGAAAAACTAAAAGGGACAAAATCAGTCTGCTTCTTACTGTAAGGCTGCCCTCTGAGTCTTTCTACTCCTCCATCCACTGAGGTCTAAACTAAGTCACATTCTTTGCCAATTTTATTTCCCATTTCTTATTTGCTGGTGATACCATCACTTACTTCCAAGCACCTGAACTTTTTTTGAAAGTGTCACAATGACCTGTTATTCCCTAAAATATAAAGATACTTTTTACTTTGTTCATTGTTTGCTTTTTATGCAGCATTGGGATTGGCTGCTCATATCAAACCAAAAAACCTCTTTCCTTTAGTGTCTGGCTCCACATACTTTTGATTTTTTTTTACTCTCCTATGACTGCATTTTCTCAGTTAATATTGGTAATCCCAAGCTGTATCTCCAAAGTTCACACTGTGCATGGTAAGTATACACAACTTATGGCAATCTCCAAGATCATATCCTTGTCCTCATTCTGGAAGTGACCTGACTGACCAACAGCTACCAATGTCCCTTTCCGAAACAGAGAGCTACTCACTTAAACAGTTTCTTCTGGAGCTCAAAGATCTCCCCAGCAATCACACTGCTGAAACACTGGAAGACAATCAGCACATAGAATTCCCAGGCCCTGCCAGGACAGAACAGGAACAAAAGTATTACAGTAAACTCAATGTCATCAGCTCAGTTTTCTACCCCCAAACTGTTTCCACAAGTGACATAACATTAAATAGATTTTTTTTCCTTTAAAAAGTTTAGACATGTTCTGGTTAAAACTGAGAGGAAAGCATGAACTCATGAGGTCTTTCCCCATTTCTGTATCTCCACCATGGTGCCCCTGAAATTCCATATTATAACCCTATTTGAAATTCACAGTCTTAGCTTACTGTGAGCTGTTCTTAAAAATTGATATGTGGAGGCAATAACCCCCAATATGAGGGTATCAGGAAGTAGATGACTTAGGAAACAATAAGGTTAGATGAGGTCATGACAGTAGAAACCCCAAAATGTGATTAAAGTCCTTATAGGAAGAAATATCACATCATGCTCTACCATAAGAGGGTACAGAGTGAAGGTTGTCACCTGCAAGCCAGGAAGAGACCTTTATAGGAGAATGACCCTGCTGGAATGGAACTCTGAGCTCAAATTTCCACATTCGAGAATTTGAGAGAAAATAAATTTGTTGTTTAAGCCACCATGTCTACAGCATTTAATCATGGAATCCTGAGCTAATTCATAGGTCACAGAAATACTACCACCTTCAATTTAAGAAAAATGATGAGTATTTTTCCCAATGTATATTTGGAAGATCAATAAAGACCCAAAGTGTTAAAAAATTCACTTAACCAGTTTGGTCTTCAAGTGGAGTAAAGAAAAAAAAGGAAGACATGTGGAAGGAAAATGTCAGACAGCAGAGGGAACCCACATTAGCTCTATACAACAGACACCTGACCATCAGCAAAGTCTTGACAGTTAGCCTTGACACGGGACAAGCACCCTCCTACCAGGCTTCCAAAGTGCTCAGAAAATAAATCAAACTGATCCTGATTCATGAAAAAAGTAATAATTTTTGCAACTGTGGTGAAAGGGTAGACTTTTAATGCTTCTTTTGTAGCAAACTAATTGAGGTTTAAAAAGAAAATGTTGAGTTAATCTACACTTTGATGGATACATGGATGTCATGAAAGCAACCACAAGTACTTCAAATATGGATGGGCTGCACGTCACAATCAAACAGTTTAATTAATATTGAGGATGTTAGTTGCAACTTTTTTTTAAAAAAAAGAGGTGATGTGACACATCATTTAAATAACAAAAACAAGAGAACATATTTAAAAATTGTAATCCAAGTGAAGAACCCCAGTTACTCTAAGGTAAAAAATAAGAGTGAGTAGACAATAATTTTACATGAAGAAATAAGTTAGGCTATTTTAAATGTAAATATTTATATAATTATTAAAAGGAGTAAAAATCATCCAGGCCTAGTAGAAAAGCAGATATATAACTTTTGATACAGGACTAAACCTAATGTCAAGTTGAAACCTAATTTGAGAAATGTGGGACATAGCAAAAATTCAGTTTAATTTGTTGTTACATCTAACAGTACAGTAAAGTTAATGATTCTTAAAAAAAGGAGACTATAAATTTTCTTCTAAAACATAAGGTACTTTATTTTATATTAAATTTTTTTTTTTACTTTTAGGGAATTTCATTCATTAAAATTCTTTCCAAGTTGGTAAGCCACATCTCTATTATATATTTATCTGATTTATTTAAAATATTAATGATAAGTTCACAAAATTATACTTCCATGTTTACAGGTACAAAGTTATAGTTCAGGAAACTTAATGTAAAATCATTAAATTGAGCTAATTAAGGTAATATCCACACTTCAAATATTTATCATTTTTATGGTAAGAACATTTGAAATTAATTCTCAGAAATTTTGAAATATATATTAGTATTTACTATATTCATCACATTGTATAATGTATCTCAAAAGACAAGAAAAACCCTTATTCCTCCTGAGACTTTGTACACGTGACTATCTTCTTCTTGTTTTTCCTACCCCTCTTCCTCTGGCAACCACCATTCTACTCTTTGCTTATAAGAGTTCAATTTATTTAGCATAATGTTATCAGCTTACATTCATGATGTTACGAATGCCAAAATTTATTTCTTAGAGCTGAACAGTAGTCCATTGTGTATACACATCTCACTTTTCCTTATCCTTTTCCATTTAGCTGAGGATGGACACTTAGATTGAGTGCAAATATCTCTGGGAGTGCAAATATCTCTTCAACAAACTTATTTCAACTATTTCACGTCAATACCTAGAACTCAAATCCAATTATTTTAAAATACTTCCTAATTCATTTAGTAGTCACCACAACATTGTACAATGATGAAGTCAAAGAAACTCTCACTCCACACAGGATTGAGACCTAGTTCTTCAATTACACAGATTATAGAGAGTGCAAAGACAGTGCTTGATTCCAAAGAAGAACTAAACCATTGGCCTCCCTGACAATTTCAAATGATGAGGCACTGATATTAAGCCCTGAAGAAAGCATTAAGAATTTGGTTCCAGAAATGAAACTGAAACATTGTTTTCTAAAAAAAAAAAATGAATCATTAATCACCCAAGACAGATTACACAAGCTACACACAGAGTCTATTTTCACACAGACGGAGTTTTTATTTAAAAAAATAGCAATAAACTTAAGGCAAAAATAAAATTAAAAGAAGGAACTTGTCCAATTTCTCCAGAAAACATCTGAAAAAATTACTGTATTTCTCTGGAGTTTTCTAGTACTTTAATGCCTGGCTTTTTAGTTTGTCTTTAAGTTTCCAGTTAAGCATAGGTTTCTCAATATTTCTCCTAAATGCTTTCAGGTATATAATAGACAGGAGCACAGTCTCTAGGTCCTATTGGATTAAGAAATGGAATCTAAACAGGGTACAAACCAAATATTAGAATATTTAGAAATGACCCAGAGATCTAAGCCTCTAGGGATGGTAAAATTATGATATGACTTGGGAAAAAAATCTCTGTATAATCATATTGTAGAGAAACACTACCTGATTCCACACACAAGAAAATAAGTTTATTTTTGCATGAGGAAAAACTTATTTTTGCATGATGTTTAGCCAGGTGCAATGATGCACATATGCAATCCCAGCTACTGGGGAGACTAAAGCTGGAGGACAACAAGTTTGAGACCAGCCTAGGCAACATAGTGAAGCTTTATCAAAATAAAAAAAAATAAATAAATAGTTCTGGGCATGTAGTTCAGTAGTAGAGTACCTGTGGATTTAGTCCCTAGTGGAGGAGGAGGAGGAGGAGGAAAAGAAAGAGGAGGGGGCTGGGGAGAGAAAAGAAAATAGAGAATTGACTTTTATGTTTATTCTTTCTTTCAAAAATAATCAGCCTTTAATAAACATCAAAAAAGACTTGATATAACCTTTCTCAAGTGTCCTCAGTAGTAAAATGGGGATAAGACCATGTACCACTCTGGCTCTTGGGAGGGGTACCTAAGGTACTTAAAGTTGGGAATATCAAGCATGGAGTCCAGTGTCTAGGAAGAAGTGGTTCGCATACATGAATTATGATGAGAACCCTGAGTTCTGTGGTGTTGCTAAGCACCTATGCTATGAACATGACACAGCCACTAAAATGTCTCATCCTAAAATGATATTTTTGAAGGCACATTGTAATTAAACTAGATAATGATCACAACACTAAGATAAGTGTTATAAAACAGATAAATAATAAAAAAGATAGGAAAAGCTTATTCCTACCAATCTAACCTACACTCCCAAATCAAATGAATTATAAAACCATGAAGGAAATTGGCTCACATGAAACAAATGTAAACAAACAAGACTACATTGAATTTAAAAATATTTGTGTACCAAATGCACTATCAAAAAGGCAAAAGAGAACCTACACAATGGGAGAAAATATTTGCAAATCACATATTCAAAAAGGAATTAATTCAATTTTAAAATGAACAAAGGACATTTTACCAAATATACAGCAGATATGTATTATTTAGAAAAGGAAAAATTAACAACTTTTGGTAAGAACATGGTGTAATTTGGACCCTTGTTTGCTACTGATAAGAATGTAAAATGGTGCAGCACAGAGAAAGACAGAAGGCGGAGCCTCAAAAAATTAGCAGAATTACCATGTGACCCAGCCATTCTATTTCTGAGTATCTATCACAAAGAACTGAAAATAGGGACTCAAAGAGATATTTATAAACCCATTGCAACATTATTCATGATAGCTAAAAGTTGGAAGCAACTCAAATTTGCATGAACTGATGAACAGATAAACAAAATGAAGTATATAGATATTACAATGGACTATTATTTAGCCTTAAAAAGAAAACAAATCCCAATACCTGCTACAACTTGGAGGAATCTTGAAGATATTATGCTAAGGGAAATAGGTCAATCATCAAAAGACAAATATTACAGGAGTACAATATATAATAAGATTCTTAGTCAAATTCAGAGACACAGAATAGAATAGTATTAGGCAGAAGTGAATTTTGGGATTAACTGATTTATGAAGATTCCATTTGGGAAAATGAAGACAATAATCTGGAGTTGGATGGTGGTGGTAGTTGCAAAATGGGAATATATTTGATACCACCCAACTATCAACTTCAGAATGATGAAAAGGGTAAAAAATTTTAATTGTTTAGTTTACTACTTCATATATACATACATACATCTATAAAAAATAACTCTTGCATTCAGTCTTTAATGCACTAACTCATCCTATCCACAATAAAACAGTGACATTTATTTACCATAAATTCAAATATTTAAAGGATGTTCATAAGCTTGAAAACAGTAACAGCATTTTCTCAAATTGTTATCCATATTTACTTACCTATTCTGGATTTAAGTACAATCAGTTTTTAGCATAAGGAAAGTGGCACCTACAACGAGTCCCAGAATGACTGTGGCAAACATCTTATCAAAAAGAAAAATGAAAATAAAAATAAAAGAATTTCAATTTGAGGTAAAATTTTCACACATCATTTATTATTACAAGATATATGGCTACATAGTCAAATCTCTCCATTGAAATCAACACTTTAAATGACTTGGCCAGAGTCCCTGGGAATATAAACAATGTACATTATTAGACTACTTTCTAAATAAATTTAAAATTATCTGTTGTTTGGAAACTGATGAGACAACAGAGAAGATGATTGGACAAACTAAGATTTCTGTCAGGGTCTAAACAAGCTTTCCTGGATTAGGGACAGTTGAGGTCCTGAACCCACAAATTCCATACAGGGTAAAAGAGTCAAGCACATGCTAGGGAAGTCATTTTTAGGAAAAAAAAAAAAACAACACTAAAGTCCAAGTGGATAAAGTTTTATACTTAAATGAATTCTCAATTTTTGTGTCCATGAACATGCATAGTTTCATGCTTTAAGAAGTTCAGATGAAAACAGGACATCTTTACTCTGATGATTAGAAATAAATTAAATTTCAAGGCTGGGAATGTAGCTCAGGAGTACTGTGCTTGCCTAGCTTGCATAAGCCAATGGATTTCATTCCCAGCACCATAAAATTAACAAGTCATAAAATTTTAAAATCATATACAACAATTTCTAGCAATGGAATTTTGTACAAAAAAAGGAAGAAGGGTGAGCAGGATCCTTCCACTTCACCTCTGGTAAGACCCCATTTGTATGAGAAAGTACATTGTCACTGTCACCAAATCACTCAGCCAGCTCTCTCTGGGGGCACCCAAGTGCTTCTATTATTACCTCCTCCACCTCCTCCATCACTGCTTGCCTTCAACCTCAGCCACTGAGGCCTACAGTCAACATGTCCCAACTGAGAGGCCCATCCCCACCCCCCAGGCCTCACCTACCTTCACCTATTCTGTCTGTGTGAATGGCTCCCAAGGAGCCATCACTTTTGTTTTTATGATAAAAAGTTTTAAAAGGATGCCTCAATTAGAAAAGGCTTAAGGGTAATGTATCCAATGTGGTATTTCCTAATGCAGGAATGGTCAGAGGTAAAAGGATTGGTTTATGAGAGCTGGAACTTCATCAGTGGTTTGATCAACTTGATGGATTAATAATTCATAAGCAGGTGGGAATGACTAGAGAAAGTAGGTGACTAGAGAAAAGCTCTTGGGATTATATCTTGTTCCTGGCTCCACCCCTGCCCCCCACTTCCCAGCCACCAATGGCTGAATAGCTTTCTTCCACTATGCCCTTCCACTACAATATGCTGCCTCATTTTGGGCCCAAAATAATGGAATTGGCCGAAAATGTACTGAACCTCTAAAATTAAGCCCACAATAACTTTCTCTCCTCTAATTTATTCTTGTCAGTTATTTCAGTCACCATGATGAAAAGCTGATGGACAGTTATAATAGAATTTATTGAAATAATTATAATTATTATTATTCATGAGAAAATTATAAAAATATAGAAAATGTTAGTCTAAAGAAAACAAAATATCCCACTATTTATCTTGAAAACTTCAAACCTGAAAAGAAAATCTTAATATTACAATAGAATATTACAAAATATTAATATTACAAAAGTAGAAAAGTTGACACATAATCAGAAAAGATTGGTTTGCAAAGACCACAATCTAGAAGAATATTATTTAAATGTTACAAGATGTCTGTAAACATCCCTTTGCTAATAATAGAGAAATCCTGAGGAAAACTCCATTCTGCATATCTTCATTACTTTCAGAATATACTCTCTTTCATGTCAGCAGATCAATATTCCAAATCAATGTTGATGGCTCTGCCAACATGCAGCATGAACATGTATATAAGAGTCTGTATTTTCATATGGTATACTTTAGAATATTTAGTATTTCAAACTAGACTATGCATTCTTTGTTTCTTAGCATTCAGACATGACATTTTATACAGAATGTTATTATTGGAATGTTTCTTACAAGTTTCAAAGCTTTTATACTATATTTTAGTCATTTTCAAACACATTGACAGAACTCTGAATACAGTAATCATGTTATACATTTACGAGGTCTCCATGTGTAATTTTTCTTGCATGAAGAAAAAGCAAACCAGTAGGCAAACTAAATATTGCAAAATCAGGCAAAGGATACTCTATGAGCTTTGTACATGTGGCTTCTGTTTTTAACAGAAGGATAACAAAATAGATTCCTGAACAAAGTTTTTTTTTTGTTTGTTTTTGATTAAATGTGTTTAACCAACATTTCTCAAGGTGTGTTCTGAGGGATGTGTTTTTTTTTTGTTTGTTTGTTTGTTTTCACTAATAAACCAAAGGCTTAATATTCTAATGGAAAAAAATGACTGTCTCAAAAATTAATAATAAAGTCCTTCAAATTTATTAGATCAGAAAATCCTTGGCACATTAAATGAACTCTAAATCTTCTCATATAGATAATCAGTTCATTCCAAGATGTTCCAAAAAAATGCAACTTCTGGTTACAAAGCAAGTTTGAATCATGTATGTAACTAGTTCAAATCAACAGACACAAGATATCATAAGCAGAGAATCAGAAAAACATTTTCACAATTCCATGTTAAAAACTTAGAAATCTAAGAAAAAAAAACATAGAAGTTTAAAAACCTTAGGCCAATAAACTTCAGCCTAGAGGCCATAATAGGGCCAGCACCTATTTTTGCTCTGAGCAAAAGTTAGAATGGTTTTTATGTTTTTAAAGAGTTGGCAAAAAAATAGGTGAAGAATAATATTTCCCACTCTATGAAATTTACTAGATATTCAATTTTAATGAATAAAGTTTTATCAGAACACAGCCAGGTTCATTTGCTTATTCTGTTTTCACATTAAATGACAGGGTTGTCTATCTGAGATAAAGACCATGTTGGTCTGCAAAGTCAAATACTACTACATTCTTGTTTGTTTGTTGAGTTCCTATTGATAAAGAAAAAAAATATTCAGCAATACATTTTAAGGCCCCATAAGGTACACTTTACTCAGGACCATAGTGATATGTATGGGGACAGAGCAACAGGATCTTGCAGTGGACAGAGAGACTGGGCTGGACTCTGAATGCTCATACTGCATTCAGAGAATGGGAAATTATAGTCAGGATGTAAGGTGGAATCAGTGGATGTAAAGTTACTAAGAGGAAACATCAAGGGCCAGGGGGATTCTGGTTAATCCTAATCCTAACAGGATTCTTGTTGAAGATTGACCAGAGTGATCAAACATCACCTGAGTGATGTCACTCAGGTAAGGAATCTGAACAGTTATCTTGATAAAGTGATTTAGCCAAGTTCTTTGTTAAAGCTTTGTTTTGTTTTCATCCTTTCCTAATCATCAATAAATTTGAAGTAGAGTGTTGGTAGAATATTCATATATCCTGAAATGATATAAGAATAGTTCAGCTTTTTTTTTTGTGGAGCATTTTTGTCTTTTGGTAACTATAAAGTAGAAATACTTGCATAATACAATACAAATTGTATCTTTGTGGTGATTTTTCATAAAAATTAAGTGTTTTTTTATATTTGTCTTTTAAAATTGTGTAATTTAAAGATGGCCAGAAAATTCATGCTAATAAATATAGTTTTATTTTTTTTGCTCAGAATAACTTGAAATCATAGATAAAACACTAACATAAGTTAAGAAAAAGACCATAGAAAAAATACAATTTTAAAGTTTCATATCCATAATGATATTATTCCTGCTTTTTGAAAAAAATGCCACATATATCCAGTTCATATGTTGTGAACTGGGCTCTGAAGCAGTCATTGTACATTAAAGGCGGGCACATCCAATGAATTTCAATCCAAAGTAACTTTTTGGCCTTTTCTTCATACTAATGATGGTTTCTCATTGTTGCAAAGAATCCTTCAGAGAAAGGAGGCTATGCCCAAAGCACTATTTTAACAAAGTGGTGTGGTTGGATCAGCAGGTACACCAGGGCAGCTTACACTGGGAGTTCAGTTCCCACTCCACCCTGGTCACTTCTCTCCCACATACTTCCTGGAACCCTAAGGTCCATGTTTTGACTCCAGTGTCAGTGCACACGACCTGGGTATCTCCTTTCAACTGAGCCTAGCATCATCTCTGCACCTGTTTAACCCAAGGCCCAATGGTTGATGCATCTCAGATTTGGTAGCCCTAGTACTTAGGGCTGCACCTAGTCCTCAGTGCTCCCTTCTTCACCAAGACCTTTTTTCTTCTTTTTGGAGGAGACCGGGTTCATTCTGTTCAGCTGTGTTTGTTTGCCAACAGACTTCAATCCCTGACTCAGAAAGCAATCTGGATCAGAACTGTTTGTCTTGCTGCAGCACAGAGATTTTCTCTGAAGCCAGCTGGGAGCAGGTGGATAAACAGGACACAGAGGTACAGGCTCAGCCCCTGCTCTCAGTGCCATCCATGCAACTATTTGGTGGTTTTTCTTCAGCCCCATCCCTGCCCCATGCCCCTTACCAAGGAAGAACCTCATAGCACAGTTAGTCCTGAGCTTCTGGTATTTCAGCTCCTGTGAACCCACATCAGGCCCATCATTTCATTACTATAATGTGTACTCTATCTGTAATAGTATTCATAAATACAAAATAAATTGACGCAGAAAAGCAACGGAGTCCTATGTTTGCTAACAAAATATCTGAAATAACTAATATGAAAAACACTATAGTTAATTATTATAGGTATTCTCAGCAATAGCCACCAAGACAATGTTTGCCAATGATTTGCAAAATGTAGTCTATTTTTACAAAAGAAGAAAATAAATACAATGAAATATACAAAAGTTTTACAGTGAAATGTGCATAGAGAAGAATGAATGAGAGAATCAAAGACTTGATAGAATTATTGATGACATTTTTGTTGTTACTTTATTCCTAAAATGTTTTACATAAAATAAATTTTGCTTTGAAAATGAGAATAATATAACATTAAAGTAGAAAGGGAATTGTACCAGGGACTCTGAGAGGCTGACTTTATTAAAACCATGATTACCTTGACTTGAAGATGCTCCATGGGTAAGTAAAAACAGGATAAAGCTTGGCATGCTTGTCTTTGTTTTGTCTCCTTTATTATGTTAAACTTTGTGACACTGCTCAGCTCTGTGTGTGGACATGTTAATCATTTAAGGCACGTTCATATAAAAACTAGTGACACGAGGCTTATTAACCCTAATTTTCCCTAACCTATCTCATCCTTTTTTGAAGACTGAGGCAAGAATTGCAGCATCCTCTTTCAGACCCTGGAGTGGTGACTCCAAGTCTCCAATCCTGGCCCCCTTTCAGGATCACAGGTCTGAGAGACAAACATTCTGAGCAGCATGTGGAAATTGCCTCTTCGGAGTGATCAAGACTTCTCCAGAGCTATCTCACAGAACACAGTTTGACCCAGACAGCTTTATCAGGCATACTTTCCACCCTAGCCCCAATTCTTTCTCTATTTAAACTTAAAGCTTAGAAGCTCTATGATGGCCTGAGATGCTGGATCTCACTTTGCTTTCTCAATATGGTTATATTGATGAAAGTCCTTTTTCTGTTTGTCACCATTACTTTTTCTGTGTGATTTTTGGTGGCATATGACCAGAGCTGGAACTATTTACTTGTGTCCCCTAGGGAAATATTCTGAAATGGAGACTTCCTGTTGAGGGGCATCTTAATGTGGAGAACCATAGGTAAGTGTTTCCCACAGGTGAAGAAGGACAAGGGTCAGCTTCTTTTCCCAAAAACCCCAAATATAGAATATTTTCTTCCCTGAGGATAAAGTTCAGGAAAACTGAGACTATCTAAATCATGGATAATATTGGAGACATAAAAAGCCTGCATTCTGTAGAAATGTGTAGTCCTTGAGACTATATTATAGTCCATAGGTGATCTTCATATACCATTCAAATATTCAATTTGATATCCTCCTTCATTGATGGTTTTAACATCATTGATGGTCCTTGCCATAATGAAATATTTACTTAAGGACCTCCAAATCGTACTATTCCACTGTTATCCTGTGCTGCCTATAAACACTCACTAGCCTCCATTCTTATCAACTGGTGCTACTTGGATTTTTCAGATGAAGAACTTTTTCCTCCCTTTAATTACCAACTTTCAGATTAAAGTGTTAGAATAAAAGCCATATTCAACAATAACAATTTATTGCTTTTTGCTTTCTATTTTTAAAATAACACTACTATTTGAATACTTATTTCTATGGGCAAAAGGTTAATGAAACCCTTCCCACATATGCCTGAGAATTTGACCTTCAGTTAACTTCTTCACTTTGTTTCCCTGGAAACAAGTAAAGATGGTAAATTACTAAGCGGCATTGCTTGTGGTACAAATTACTACTCATTAGTAAGTTGCATGTGGACTGAAAGAATAATACCTGATATGAAGTCATAGGTGTTGTTTTCCCTGAGTGCAATAACTCTGGGGACAGAACCCATTAGAAGGAGCTGTTCAAGAGATGAGGTTTCTAAGACAGAGCATTTCTCACACCCTCCTGTGGTGACCTCCCTTTCTTGCACTTGAGTTGTCTGATGTATGCATGGCTCTTAGGCTTGGATTGAAGGGGAAAATCCACTGGCAAGTTCTGATGCCTGTCCAATATTAGCCCAAACATACTTGTCTGTGCATGGCCTTTCTTAACCCACAGAGTCTGAAGGTCTAGTTGATCCTCTGATGGCAATGAAGAGCTTCCTTCTATTGTGATATAATACGATTTCCAAGCACCATCTTCTGCTTTCTCTGTCCAGATGACAACTGTATTTATCTGAGAAGTGCTGTTTGTTTGTTTAATTTATTCCTTTTAGTTATCCAAGACAGTAGAATGTATTTTGACATACATACAAGGGGTATAATTCATCCTTGTGGTTACACATGATGTGGAATTACTCTGGTCATGCATTTATAAATGAACATAGGAAAGTTATGTCTGATTCATTCATTTCCTATTCCCATCCTCCCTCCCTTCCCTCCATTTCTCTTTGTCTAATTCAGTGAACTTCTATTCTTCCCCAGCCCTCCCTATTATGTGTTAGTATTCGCACATCAGAGAGAACATTCGGCCTTTGTTTTTTTGAGATTGGCTTATTTCACTTAGCATGATAGCCTACAGTTTCACCCATTTACCAGCAAATGCCATAATTTCATATTTCTTTATGGCTGAATAATATTCCATTGTGTATACATACCACATTTTCTTCATCCCTTCATCTGTTGAAGGGCACCTAGGTTGGTTCCATGGTTTAGCTATTGTATGTTGAGGTGCTATAAACATTGATGTGGCCATGTCACTATAGTATGCTGATTTTAAGTTTCAGCTTTCTCAGTTCTTCAGCTAACTATAGAAAAAAATGATCGAAAACATAGATGAAATAGGTAAATGAATGACAAAATGAATAAAATAATTCATTTCTAAAATTAATATCAAATGATAAAGTAATAATGGTCCTAATGTCATGCATATTCAAGTAAATATTCAAGTTAAATTATGCCAGTAATTAATTAACAATTATCTGACCTACCTAAAAATATTTTTATTACACTAACATAACAGGCTTCTTTGATAAATCCTATACACATTTAGATTTCAATAAAATTATATTTACTCATGACACTTTTTGTATCCTAAAATAACCACTATAGCAATTAGAACTCTAAGATTAAACTAAGAAAAATAAGAGCTCTGTCCCCAAAGAAACTCTTACCTGTAAATATAAATATATTTAACAAATGAAACAATATTTTGTATATTATATGTCACTAAATATCTTCAAACCTATCCTCTCATTTAATATTTTAAAATACAAGAACCTATTATAAGCTCAGAAGAGGAGGGCTCAGAATTTGAAATGTTTACAAAGACATAATATATCTTACTCTCAGGAGATGTGTGTGGTCTTTCCTCACACACTTTTGAAAAATTAAGATTAGAATTTGGTTCATTGTGTGCCAATCTAGTGATTTTTATGGATAAGACTGTGGAAGTGGAACTTTCATTATTAATTGTCCTTTTCTAAATTCCATTTGAGTCCTTGAATTTGTCCAGGCTACTCTTTCACTGAATGTTTTCCACTTTTTATTTTGAACTTCTGAATTCTTAAAAACAAATTTATACTCCTAATAATATCAGGAATATATATATATATATATATATATATATATATATATATATATATATATATATATTTTAAGATAACCAGTTGCCTTTGGAAATCATGAGTTTCTTTGCAACTTTTATAAATGGGGAAATGTGGGGCCAGAGGGATACTTCAATCCTGTTCTCTCCCTTCTTTTCCTTACTATATATACCAAAACTAAATTATTCTACCTAAACATTTCTATTAATGATTTGCAGGAAAGTTAGTCAGTGAATATGGGTATGCAAGACTACTATAATTGATAAGAATTTCTCAAAGGAGAAGAAATTCTAATTTCTGGTACATTAATGTCACCACCAATATCTTTATTATGATTACCCAGCAAGAACAGGATGAAACCCTGCACAACACCTAGCATGTGAGTGTATGGAAATGTTGATTGCTCACCCAGTGAGGATTTCTGGGGAGAGCAGAGCAGGTTTTTAGGGCAAGTCCAACAATGTTTGAAGACATTAGGGGAAGAGACTTGATTGAGGCTGCATGGTGGCTCAGGATGGATCTGGGGTAGGAGTTCCCACCCATGGTCCAAGGCACAAACTGTTTAAAGTTCTAAGTAGGACCAAAGAGAGAACATACAGCTTCTCCTCAGTTTGGTCTGGAATGTAACAAAAGGGGAAAGGAGTGGTGGGGCTTGAAGATCTTCACTCAAACACCAACAGGGGAGTCAGACTCTTTACGGAAATTCTTACTGAAACCTACTGAACTGTGGTTACTTAGGATAAAGGGCTCCTAAGCTTGTTGTCAAGCCTTGTGTTCTGTGGTCCTATGTTTAATGAAGTAAAATTTCCTCCTTGAGGTCTTTTTACCAAAACCCTTCCAAGAAGTTGGTTATCATCTCAAATATTCATGTGACCTGTGAACTCTATGCCAACTTCTCTTAGGGATTGTCCACTATTACCTGCAGTCCTCCAAATTGCTTTGTCCTCTCCTTCTTCCTTTGGAAAAAGCTAATGCACTTTCCTTATTAATTTTGACTTTCACCAGAAGAATATAAGAGGGACTGTCTCCATGCCTTGAATGTCAGGCAAACCAACCTCTCTGAGTCAAAAGAATACAATGTGCCTGCTTGGAGAAGGTAATGGATAGTACACCAATAACTTAATTGATTTTAAATTACAGTGCAAAAGCCCTTGGCATGCCCACACTCAAATTCTGAGGATCTCACTTTCTTAAGTGTGGTATAGGATAGGGTTCTCCCTTCTTGGTCCTCAGGGGTTCCCCTATAGAAAGTGAGGGAAGAATTTCCATTAGTGTTTTTCTCCTGGCCATTCTCAGTCACATGGAGTCTCATATGCTCTCCAAATTTTATCTTTGTCAGGGTGGTTATTCCCCACTCTTTCTGTGTGAACATGAAATTTTCTTGTGCTATCACACCTATATTTGTACCTGAATCTTTTGGTGTTTATTGCTAATTGTCATGGAGAAAACAACAGGGGTTAGGAAAAATAGACATAGGAAGAAGTTACCCAGATTACAATACTTTTATGGTGATTCTCATCTATAACTATTGAATCTCCTGTAGACATCTTAAGTTACTTCTCATGTAGGGAGCTCACTAATTGCTCTGTACTCCCTCATCACTTTTAAGAATAAGTAGTTACTTATTTCACTCAAGGGTATTCCGACTATCTGAAGATTGAATTTATCTTTAAAAGTCAACAGGAATAAAGAAGAAAGGAATGGGAGAAGAAAGGAAGGAAGCGGGGCTGGATGAAAGAGAAGAAGCCAGCAGTCCCCTTTGCTGCATGTAGGCAATCTATAGCTCTTGGGTTGTATGATTTCATCACCCTTGGCTGGTTTGTGGTGTGAGTTACTATATATATATTCTCACAGGTAGTTTAACTTACACCATCCTGCTGGTTTTTGGAAATCTATGATAAATGCATAAGAAATAGATATCACACTAAAATTATCTGTAAGGATTATTTTTGCAAATAAATAGAAATTTTAAGTTTGTTCTCATAGTTCATGCCTGTCACTTTGTTGTGTCATTTTGATTGTTAATTAATACTGTTCTTATTTATCAATGAATAGTCAAAAATAAGTGTCTATAAATTATAGCAGTCAGAAAGCACTTTTTTGCTGATAGTTTAAAAAGTTACTTATGTCCTATACAAGTTGTGTCATATTTGAAGATACATCACTCTCCCCTACTTTTGGCAAATATTCTGAAACCAGGGCCTCCAACTGTCAGCCTTGCTGCTTTTGTCTGTTCATTTTCACCAGATTATTGTGTTCCCTGAGAATACTGAGGACAGTTTAATTATAAAATGGAACAACTAAAGGAATGGGCTTTATTTGTGAAAATACACGAATTTGCTTTGGTTTGTTCATGTGAAGCCAGGAACAACATTAACCGCATACTTTTCAACTATGCTCATGTAGTTTTGAAACAAATGCTGGAATTGACCAGACTTAGACTTAGAGGAATGTGATGTCATTGTCAACTTTTGAAATAATCACATTTTAACTGGTTTAAGGTAAAGAGGGACTCCTTCCACTAGAGGTAGAGTAGCCTCACAAAACTCCAGCAAGGAAAATATTCCTAACTACCCATTCTTTTTCATAGTGTCAACCAATTATAATGTTAACATTCCATGATAGTAATATACTGTATCTAAAGGAGACAGGGCATAAGAAAACACACTCATCAAGTGGGAAAACAGAACTAAAGTTTTCAGTGCAGTAACAAGATCACTTTGATTGTTTGCTATATATTTACAACAGTGAAGGTACTTAAGGTTCTAGATTTGAAGCCACGAACAATATTAACCTCATATTTCAGAACTATGATGTCATGGACATATGAACCAAAATGTAAAGGAGAATGAAGTTTTTATGGCACAACAAACAACTGGAGGAATTTCTACCATACAAGATTATGTGGTACTCTTAGTCAAATGATGAGGTCCTATCAGCAAAAATAGCACTAGACTGTCCTCTCTCAGGTAGCATGGGCTTGTTCACCTACCCCACATGGTCTGCCTATGAATAATTCTTCAGCAGCACCGGTGCAGCCTTCACAGTTTCCAGAAATACAATGGATCTGCTGATGAGCCTGGGAAAGAGGTGGGACTTTGCTAAATTCCTGGGTGAAATGAAAATGAAATGGCAGACTTTGGAAGGATAAAGTAGATGGGATGATTTGAAGTTTGCAGATGTGCATTTAATCCATTCTTTTGACCAAGAGATAAAATTACTTATTGCTTTCACACTAAATTCTGCAGTAGTAAACCCCATTCCTCATGCTAAATTAACTCAATAGTAGGATTAAGAGGGATTGTTCTTCAGGCAGATAGAATCAGACACAATAAAAGATGGTGAAACAGCTGATATTTATGCAGATTCAACATTTGACCCTCCATTTTAAGATCTAAGATTACAAATAAATATAAGATAAACTATGGTTGAATTTAAATGTTTAGCAACTAGTATGAAACAGGTATAAACTCTTAGAATGATCCTCAAGTCCCATAGAAAAGATGCTGGCCATGGTCATGGCACAGAGGGAAGGTCCTGTGTCTCCACCTGTTCTGCCCCCTCTTCCCCTGTTGGTTGCTTTGATCAGAGCTGAGTGGACCAGACTCCTCCAAAGTAATGCATAAAGGCAAAAAAGAAACAAGTCTCTCATTTAGTAGGATAACAGTTTAAACTCAGAATATCCAAGAAAAACACTTGAGGGAGAGGAGGGAAGAAATGACAACAGTAATAAGTGCTTGCAAGAAAATAGAAGAAAGTAGAATTCCATGTAAGCCAGCAATAAAGAATATAAGTACTTGGACATCCTGGTATTGAATGCTTGTTTTTTAGCCAGTAGTAGATAGGGGATAAATTACATTTAAATGAGATTGAGGATCAGTTATCTGTCGATATTATGAAAGCCAGTCTCATTCTGTCATGTGTTTGCAAAATATGAATGACTTCATAGCCTCTTACACTTCAATACTCATAGGACATCTGCATTTTTACTTTCACCTTCTTTTAAGTGTCCCAAGTCAAATTTTTATTTTTTTGTTTTCTATTATTTATTTTGATGCCGTATCGATCACAATCCAAATTACTTCCTTGTTGTTAATATGATAACTGCTTAAAAATATTTTTTACTTTTTTTATTCTGGAAAGTTTGGCTTTCAGCAGCTCATAGAGTCCTGCACAAATGTTGACTTGTATCACATTTCCCTGACCTCCTTTTCTGGCTTCACTGTTTCTCTCAATTCCAAGGTTTCAAGGTCTTACTCACAAATCACCGCTTTTGTGGGGCCTGCCTTGATTTCTGCAAGAGATGATTTCTACTGCAATTCTGCACCACTGAGCCCACAGCTTGTTACATTTCCCCAGAAAATTACAGCATTCTGCTTCCTAATGTACTGATTTGTGCCTTTCTTATTCCATGGACTAGAGAGCAGTTATTTAACAGCAAGAACTTGTTCATATTTCCACAGATAGCCTTATATTAGGGAATAAAGCAATAACATATTTATGTTCTATATAATATTTTAAGAAAAGACATGCAAAATTTAACTAGGAAAAATTAAAACTTTTATCTCATATCAAATGCTAGTGGCTGGGAGTAATCATCTTCTCTCCTTTATTTCATTTTTTGTCCTTGTTTTCCACCCACAAACTTGTGTTTCACACATCTGCTTAAACAAGTTGATGTTAAGTGACAGTTTTCTCTGATTTCCCTTGTTTTC